>NC_045793.1:73490747-73790747 GCF_009873245.2 Balaenoptera musculus | reverse complement strand
CAATAATTATCACTGATACACAATATAAGCTGCATTTAGGCTGCTAGTGCCCTGATTTGGGGGCAAGTTCACAACGTCGTGACCCTCTATCAGCTGCCTCTCATCTCCATAACTGGCAGGCTTTCAGAAACTGCCAGGCATGTTGGATGGACATTCATTCGTGGTGTTGACAATTCTTAGAAAGAGTATAACTTCTACCCTCCAGTCTCCTGTATCCCCTGGATATTTTCAACTCTGAGAGGACAGGCCACAAATCATAGAATCAAAGCTGGCATATACCCAAGGAAGTATCTCTTTTCCTTTCCTCTTCACCAAAGCTGTCTTCTACAATTTTAACTTTATTAGATCTTCCACGTGTATCAAGTCGTGAGCTTGATATTTGAATGTTGCCCAAATATATTATAGTATTTAAGTTAATATTATTTATATGACACGAAGGAATCTTAAACATAAAAATACAAGTGAAAACATTGCAAATTGGGATAGCCCACATTAATGTAAAACTACCTTAATTTACATAAAAATGTTATTATGAAATATATAGAGCTCCTGTAAAATGTATATATATAAAAAGTTGATGCTACTTTAATAAGTAGAATGTCATGGACAGCATTATCTGTATCTGGATGTTGAATATTGATTGCATCTTCCTTTACTTCCCTCCAGAACTAATCATTTTTTAAAATTTTAAGTAAGTTTGAATTTTAAAATTCATTTATATGTTATATTTGGCTAAAATAAAACTTTGGACTCAGGAGGTAAACTCTTCTGAGTTTTTCCTATCTCTGAAATAGTTTTATTTTGTTTTGTTTTAATAACGAACATGAATAATGACTATACCTAAGATTTACTTGGACAATTGCCACTTAAATATACTGCAAATTCAAAGTCCCTCTTGCTGAAAATTTACAAGTTTAGTTAAAATTTTCCTTGCTACTTTTGGAGCAGAAATAGCTCGAACATCAAAAAGCCTTATTTACTTAGCATACTCAAAATATTCAACAGATTATTTTTTACAAAGAAAATCTATCACAAAGAGTAGTTGTAACAGAACACAATGCATAATTCATTAAATACAAGAAAGATTACATTACCTAAACCCTGAGTGGGGGTGTGAAAGAATGAATGGCATTCTGAGCATCAAGGCTGATTCTTTCTAAAGAAAGAAAGAATTCCACACTGAAGGATTTGGGTCCCAGGCCAGTAAGAAGTTTCTGAGATTTTTGGACTTGGGTTCATTTAGAAGAGCTTGGCCTGCCGATCAGCCTTATGCTATGTTTGATGCTTTCTTCTGAAATTCATTCTTGCGTGTTGATAGTTTCATTCAGTTACTTTGCAGTCTCTGCAAAGGTTTCTTTCACTACTTGCTGTGCATCCCCATTTACTACTGTGGGGTTTTTCTTTCCATTTCTCCCTTGAGTGCTTTTGGTGTAATTTCTTTATTTGCTCTGGTTGCCTCTTACCCCATGCTGTCTACTAGGCTACCAAGATGGCCTGGTGCTAATGGAGGACTGCTCGCTTATCACATCAGCGTAGCTCTTGTACACTTTATCCTCTTGGTATTTTATTTTCCTGTGAAGGTGATTATATTTGTGAGAGGTAATGGCTCTGTTGATAAAAAATGTACATTTACCCTTTCCCAGTTGAACTTTAAAATTTTTTTAAGTTTCAAATTTTCCTGGAGTGGAAGAAACATAGTATATGGATCAATGTATATAGAATGCCTTACTTTATTTCAGTGTTCTGTTTTGGGATGGAAAACAAGAAATTAGATCTAGCTGAAGGGAAAAAAAGAACACTGCATATTAGCAGGATCTGCCATAGACTAAGAAAAGAAAGGAATATAAATAAGAAAGTAGAAAAGTGACTTATTTTAAAAATGAACGCTTTGCTGAAAATGCAGAATAATTGGGAGAAAGCAGAGGCCCTTGAGGAGATCTATAAATCTAATAAAGGCAGAAAAAGCCCAGGAAACTGCGTTGTTAGATAGCATGGTCAGGGCCTGGGAACCCCCCAGGGGTTAGGCTTATGAAAATGGGGCCAAATCAACGTTGAAGTCAGTGACAAAGACACTTGATCAGCCTGAGCTACATGGTCTACACTGGGTTGGGATGAGTCAAGAAGAGGAATGACAGCACGGTATGGAGGAAGAGCTATGGAAAATGAGGAGAGTCAAGTTCCTGTTCCCATTCTCATAAGCCAGATGCTATTCTCCTCAATTCACTTTCTTATAAGATTTCGTTAACAAGTATTGATTCCACAGCTACGACATTCTATGCTCTGAGTTAGGTTCTGAGGATTTAGCAGTGAATAAAATTATCATGATCCCTGGTCTTCTGAAGCTTAATTTAAAAAGGAATATAGACGATGAACAAATAATGCACAACTTAACAATTAAATGTTGTACCTGTTAAATAGGAGAAGTATAGGCTTATGAAGACTATAACAGTTGTCAATAATGGGAGAATCAGAAAATGCATCTCTAAGGAAGCAATATTTTCTGAAGGATGATGAGGCATTACCCAGATAAAGAGGGAAAAAAGCATTGTTCCAACCAAAGGGAATACCGTGTGTAAAGACTCTGAGATATAAAAAGATCTATGTGTTTGAGAAACTGAAAGAAGGCCAGGGTAACTGGAGTAAGACTAATGAGCAGGAGGAGATATAAGGCACTGGGTGAGGTGAAGAGACAAACGGAGGGATGAAAATCACTTTAGGCTTTATACATATGGTACAATGTTTTTATTTTCTCCTAATTATAATAGGAGCCACCAAAAGATTTTAAGCAGGAAAGTAACAGGATTATACCTGCATTTAAAGAAGCTCATTTGGGGCTGCATTTAAAAAAAATTTTTTTTTGGAGTCAGACAAGTTCTTAACTTGTCACAAATTAAGTCACAAGTCTAGTTAGGAGGCTGCTGGGGTGTATGAAGCAATAGTTACATGGATGAGAGTTAAAGAATAAAATAAAAATAGAATAAGAACAGATATTTGAGATACAGAGTTGACAAGACTTTGTGTTTCATTAGATGCCATTGTAAAGTATTAAGAATGAGTCTCAGATTTCAGGACTGAGCAACTGATAGGGTCCTATTTACTCTTGAGATTAGAGGATTAGAGAAGGAAAAACTCTTTGTGTGTGTGTGTTTGTGTGTGTGTAGGGGATAATTGTGTATGGTGGGAAGAGATCAAGGATTTATTTGTGATCTGTTAAGTTGGAGGTGCCTGTGAGACATCCAAATGGAGAGATGCTGTGGGCTATTAGATGGGTCTAGAGTTCAGGGCTGGAAATCTAAAAATGGGAGTAGACTGTAAATACATTAAATATATTTAAAGGTATTTAAAACCACATGACTTGTAGAAACCACCCAAAACAATGCCTTCAGTTACTGTTATATTCAGAAGCTGGACATTCAGAATTTACTATAATACTCAGAAGTAGAAAAAAGAGACTGAGAAGTTGTGACCAGAAAAATATGCTAAAGACCAGGAGAGTGTGTTATCAGAGAAGCCCAAAGGAGAGAGGTTCCTTGTAAGATGAGGAGTGAAATGTGGAAGTCATTACTTACTTTAGCAAGAGAAGATGAAATAAAACATGGTGCAGAAGGCAGTCTGAAGTCTGAGAGAGAACGGGAAGTAAGAATGCAGAAATAGTAAGTGTAGAAGCTTGGCAGTAAAGGGAAGATGGCGTAGAGAGAAAGAACAATCAGTGTAAAAAGATTTGGAGTCAAGGAAGGCTTTCATTTTTAAGGGAGATTTTGGAACACTTTGGCATGCTGATGTGAATAATGGAGTAGAATGGGAGAGTTATAAAGGGGGAGAAAGAAAGTCTTTGAGTAAGTGAAGGGTGATTGAATTTAGAGCTAAAATGGAGGTTTTGTGTTGATAAGTTTTATCTTTGTTTCATGTAATAAAGCAAGATAATATGAGTTAAGATGCAGAGCTTGTCACATCTAATGGTGAATAGAGAGAGGATTCTCTGACAGCTTTTGTGTTTTCTGTCTAATTTGATATATGTCAATAGCTAAGGGTAAAGAAGAAACAAATGTCTGGTTTGACTCTGAGAACATGATTAAAATGTCTTCTCTCCCTCTTGACTGAGAATTATAATTAAGTCATACAATATGAACAGGATAGAGACATAAAAATAATTTATTCCAATTTCATTTTACAGATAACTAAACAAACCCAGAGAATTAGCACTGGTGGCTAACTACAGAACCAGGACAAGAGTCCAAGTCATCTAATTCTTGGTCTAACACTATTTGCCAAGATGCCTCAAAACATTAAATATTATTAAAATAAGTGTTCAACCAAAAGGATAATGAAATTATGTGGCTATGCCCCAAACTGAACAGGAATGATCTCAAATTATTGGCACTGCTAACTATCATGGAGATGTAATAATTATTTTAACAGATTTCAGGGGTTTCCTCCCAGTTGGGAGTTTCAGGGAAACAGCTTTCCAAAGAAATTGTGAAATTGTGAAATTGTGACGTGTTCTCCATGGTGCTTTTCCAAACTGACTGAGATAAGCTAATTTTTTTTTTTTTTTCCACATTGGGTCTTCCTTGCTGTACGTGGGCTTTCTCTAGTTGCGGCGAGCGGGGGCTACTCTTTGTTGCGGTGCATGGGCTCCTCATTGCGGCGGCTTCTCTTGTTGAGGAGCACTGGTTCTAGGCACGTGGGCTTCAGTAGTTGCAGCGCACGGGCTCATTAGTTGTGGCTGGTGGGCTGTAGAGGGCAGGCTCAGTGGTTGTGGCTCACGGGCTTAGTTGCTCCGCGGCATGTGAGATATTCCTGGACCAGGGATTGAACCTGCGTCCCCTGCGTTGGCCAGCAGATTCTTAACCACTGCGCCACCAGGGAAGTCCCAAAGCTAATTTTTAAAAGTTACTAATGTTTCCAAACCCACAAAAGCTAGTGATCAATTTAGGTAAGTAAGTAGATTGCTTTCAAGAAGGCTTTAAAAACAAATTCCAAAGCTCATTTATCAAGCTTTATGCATTTGTAGAGCTTGGACAGGGAATGTCAAAGTCCTGTAGTTCTGAATATTTTCTGTCCGAGGCTATTCTTTTTAATTTAAACATCTAGAAATCAAAATTAAGTCAGATTTAGTACAGTTTGCCTAAAGTGGCTAGAAACAAATATGCGTATGCTTATATATATATGTATATATATGTATGTATGTAAAATGCCCTTATCCAACACTGTTGTAAAAACTGTCAAAATATTTTATAATGATAAATTTCTTTAAAGGGCCACACTAAAAAAAAGGTGCTCTTTTCCATAAATGTATCTTTGGCCATGAATATAGCAGAGTGTACTTACTAGTGATGGGATGAGCTGAGTTTTCTAGTGTGACATTACAAAATTAAAATATCATTATGAAAGGTTAGCAATTTTCACCACCTTTGTACCCCAATTACATGTAGTTGAAGGAAAGGATTTTCTCAAAGGAACTGTTCATTTGGCGAAAGAGGTGTAACTTTAACTTGTAATTTTTGCTAATGTCTTTTCAGCTCTAGCCAAGGAGTATCATCAAACACCTTCAGCTCTCAGACCTTCAGAATAGTCTCTTAGAGGGATACTTGAGGAGTTAATGAAATATCGAGTTGAAAGTATCTACTGCGTTAAAAGATGCAAGTTTGGCAGACATCATGCAGTGGGTTATCAGGAAACTTAGGCCTATAGAGAACAAGTTGCATCTAGCTCTCACGTAACTGGAATTAACTAATTTAGGAAATCATTGTATCTCTTGGGTGATATTTGGTGGTTGGGGGGGGGGGGCACTTGTTTTTCTTTGACTTGTGACCATAACTAGGGTTAGGTATTCTCTAGATTTCCACAAATAGAGTAGCCACTAGCCACATGTGGCTCCTGAGCACTTTAAATGTGGCTAGTCTGAGTTAAGATATAAGTGTAAAATGCACACTGGATTTCAAGGACTGAGTAGGAAAAAAGGACATATAGTACCTCAAGTTTTTTAATGTTGATTTCATGGAAAAATGATAATAGTGTGAATATATTGAGGTAAATAAAATATATTCTTAAAATTTTCACCTTTTTCTTTTTAATGTGACTACCAGAAAATACAAAGTTATACATGTGGCTCACATCTGTGGCTTAGGTTAAATTTCTATTAGACAGCTCTCATCTAGATATGTTTTTCTCACCAAAAAAAAAGTAGTCAGCTGGTCAAGAAAATTGTCAAGCTTTGTTTACCTAAGACATGAACTATAGATGAGGAAAGCCTTTTAGACAATTGGAGTTCTTTGCGAGCTGGGAAGGCTGTGTTGGCTTAGTCAGCCGGTAGAGACACTAGAAGCAGCTACGTGTTACAGTACAGCATTTCCCAGAACGGATACCTAAGGAGCCTGCTCCCATGACACGAGCCTTTCAACCTCTGTTTTTTAAATGGTGATATCAAAGACTCTGTGTGACTTTTTGTTAAAGGGATTTCAAATATTATTTGGCAAGTATCAAAAGTGTTTTGGGAGAGGAGAAGCTTTTTCCCATTTCTTTTACTAACCTGAAATTAATTAATTATCCATTCATCAACATATATTCAGTGAACTTTTTGTATGTGTGAGGTCCTGTGTTAGTGCTAAAGTTTTAAAGATTAAAATACGTAACACCTGACAAGAAGGAGTTCAAGAACTTTTAGAATGACAGCTATATAGTGAATAATTACCATAAAAAATGATCAGTGCATCAGTGTTATAATAGACATGAATATAATATATTTTGTTAGGTTCTGACTAGGAGTACATAGAGAGATTGAAAAGGCTTCACAAATAATGGATCTTGATGTTTAAAAAATAATTTTCCAAATAGAGGGAGAAAATAAACATTTATTGGCACCTGCCATGTCCCACAGTCAAGGCTAAGCACTATCACGTGGGTTGTCTCTTTTAATTCCATAATCATGTGATATTAGTATTAGTCTCCTCATTCTTATAAAAGGAATGGAGAATATCATTTTATTATAAATGATAGAACGTGTCAGAGAGCTGTGATATATGTCATGGTAGATACTGGAGAAATATTTGGTACATATGGTCAGTACTGGAGAAGTGTCTGCTGAAAATGAGTGGAGAAAAAATAGGGTTGCTTGGTTTACGGATCAGAGAATGTCAGAGCAGGGAGAACGTCACAAATCCCATCCAGTTCATATCCCTCCTTTTAAAGATGAAGCCCAGAGAATTCAATTGACTCACCTAATATAATTAAATGACAAAGGAAGACTGAATGAGAACCTTTTTTTTTTTTCTCAGTAGTGCATGGCCACAACTTGTTAAGCCCATGACTACAGAAAGTAATTCTATCACAAGCTGCACTTTGGTAACAACACATTATTTACTGCTCATCATTTACTGCAAGCTTTCAGCTTATTTGTACAAGATTCCTTTCTGTATTCTACTATTTAGAGCTGCAATTACAATATTATTGCTAATTTTTCACATAATTTCTCCTGTTTTGAAATTCTGATGATTTTCCCTCCTCTTTCCTTGCTTTCCTAAATATGTGTTCCTTTAACAAGACCCATCTTGTTGAGATAGTTATGGTAATCTAAAGCTTCAGGATATACACAGGACCCTAGAGCTTCCCAATAAATCAATTCGACAGATAATTACTGGTCTTTAAATGAAGTGCTTTGCTGAGAATTTGAAGATAGATAATTATCTGGACTCTGGATTTAAGGGTTTTATAGCTGGTGGGGGAAATACATGTAAACAATAACAGATATTGAACATGAATTCCTCTAAGTGCTTTACACCTATTATTTTATCTAATATTTATAGCAATTCTATGAAGTGTGTTCTCTTATGTATTTAATTAAAGGGAAAACTGTAGCAAATTAAGTAACATTCTCAAAGTCACACAGCTGGAAAATGATGGAGCCATGATTCAAACTCAGCCAATTCGATTCTAGAGCAGTCATTCTTAATCACTAAACTATTGATATATTGACTCCTACTAATCCAAATAAGATTAAATACAGAATGCAGTGTATGAAAATCCTGCGAAAGGAAAGTGAAGGGGGAGACAGATGGCGCAAAGGAAAGTGAAGGGGGAGACAGATGACTTCATGGAGGATGTGTTTTAGTGGCAAGTCTGGAAAAAAATGAAGTAGGGAGGGGTTGATGGGAGGTGAGGAAAGAAAGGCATTTCAGGTTGGTTGCAGACATGATCCGTGGAGAGCTTGAGAATGGTAGAGGATATTGGTTTCAGAGCACAGAATATGAAGAAAGACGAGAATCTGAAGAGGTAGGGTTGAGCTAACTGTTAGAAACTTGAGTACTATACTATGGGATTTGAACTTACACTTTTTAAGAAATGGACAGGTACTAAAAACGTTTTAAAGGTTTTGAGGATATAAGTAACAAGAGTCAGTGTATTTTAGGAATAATCACCTAGGAAGCAGTGTGAAGAATTAGAGCCAGGGGCATTATGAATATCTTTCATATTAAAATTTAGAATCAGGATGAAGGTAACTCCAGTAGGAATGGGCATTAAAAGGGCATATGTGAGCAACTTTATGGAGATAGATTCAACAAGACTTGGTGGGAAGCAGGTTATGAAAAATGAGGGTGGAAGAGATTGGAAATTAAGGCTGCCTTTCTGCCTGGGTTAAGGAGAATGAGAGAGTTTCACAGAGATGAGGAAAACAAAAATGGAGGCATGTGTGGAAGGCAAGAAAACAAATTAAGTTTAGACAAGTTGTGCTTTGTTAAGTCATTTATTCACAAAATATTCATGCGTCAATTTATAACAGACTTTGTGTTATATACAGGGAATACAATAAAGAACAAGACGATGAGGTCCCGACCTCAAGACAACTACAGTCTATGGTAGGGAGGCAAACATTAAACAAATAAGTATAGAGATAAGTATTTAATTACAGTGCTACAAAGGAAAGAGTCAGGATGCCATAAGAGCATAAAATGGGAACTCAATCCAGAAAGTTAAGGAATTCTTCCATGAAGAAGTAGTATTTAGGCAGTCATATTTAGATCCTATTTAGATCAGGGATAGTACTTAGCCAGTCAGAGAAGAATAGGACTATTTCAGGCTAAGGAAACAGCATATTCCAAGTCCTTTCCTTGAGTGGGATGAATTCCAAGAAGTTAAGAGAGAGATCGGTGAATGTTGAGGTTGTAGAAGAAGACAGATCATGAAACGGTTTATAAACCATGTAAAGATTTTGGATTTTTTTCTTAAAGACAATGGGATAACATTAAAAGATGTAAAATGTGGAAGTAACAAGTTCAGACATGGGTGGATTTGATGAAGGCAAGGGTGGTAAGAACAAGTTGAAAGCTTTTGCTGTAATGCTGATGAGAGATGTTAGCGGTTTGGAAGAGCGTGGAAACAATGGAAGTGAACAGAAGCAGGTAGATTTCAGCTATGTTCTGGAGACAAAAAGAAGAACACTGTGTGGTTCACTGCCTGTGGTAGATGAGGGTAGGAAGGAGGTGTCAGTAAGCCGTTCCGGATGTCAAGAATGAGAACTGGTTGCATGACTGTGCTATTTCTGAAAGTGAGAAATGCTGGAGGAGCAAAATATTTTCAGGGGGAAGATGACTATTTTCAGGCGAATACGCTCACAATATTTTCAGGGGTAGAAGATGAGGACATTCTGAGTGTAAAGCATTTTTGTGAGGCACCTCGGTGCCTGGTCCCCCTAGCTGGCTTCATTCTTAGTTTTCACACTGTGGCCCCCAGCAGTTCTCAGGTCATATCATCACTGGACCAAGGCCAGTAGAAAAGACAGTCTGCTTCCTGGCTGATGAAACAAAATTTCTAAAATATATTCTCTTTCCCTAACTTGACCTTAACTGTATCTTGTGGTCACATCTGAAGCCATCACTGTGACAAGGGGACAGAACATCCTAATTTATTATAGCTGGCTCACAGGTCTGTGGGGGATGAGAAGCACATGACTGAGAGTGAGAGATGGGTGGTTTTCTAGCAGAAAAATGAGGTACAAATTGCCAGATAAATACATTCGGAAGAGCAAAAAACAGCTTTCTACCACCACACGTAATCAGTGATGCCATAGAAGTGAATAAAAGAAAGAGAAAAATGTATAGTGTGAAATTTGGGGAGGACATCGTTGTGAAAAAGACAGTTGGCATTCTGTTTCAGAGTTTAGATAACGGTCAGTACTTGATGTACAAGATGTGAGAAGTTGTTGGCAGAGAATAATAGTTCTTCTACCAAGAACACAGAGTGAGAAGAGAACTGAAACTTCAGGAATAGCAGCCTATAGCATAAGATGGAAAAAGAATCCAACAATGGAGGCTGAGGAGGCCTGGGCAGAAGAGTAGGAGGACAGCCGGGGGAGTTCAGTGCCATGGAATCCAGTGAGGAGACTATTTCAAAAATAAAGGAATGGCCAATACAGTGTCACTGATAATCTTTGAACGGGCAATTTTAGTGAAGTGTGGGAGTAAAAACTGTATGTATCACTGTATTTACTCAACAAATAATTACTGAGAACTTACTGACTGTGAAGTCCTGTGACCAAGAATCTTACTCTTCCACTCCAAAAATTTAGAAAGTGTGCCCTATAAACCAGGCACCATGCTAAGTTTTCTGGGTGGGGATAAAAACTAGAGTAAAAAAGAGTCTCTTTCTAAAGAGCTTACTGTCTAATGATATAGATAATAAACACATGAATAACTGTAATACAAGGGAAATATAATAAGGAACATTAAAAACAGGTGCCTAAGATACTATGAGAATTCAGAAAAAAAGATGGGATCACACCTGGTGTGATTTGAGATGGACCCTGGAGAACAGGTAAGAATAACATTTTGTAAGCAGAGAAGTGAATATAGGCAAAGATGATAAACTGAGCGTGTACAGGGATTATTAAGTTCACTTTGGCTGTAGGATATCAGCAAGAGACCAGTTCGCAAATTAGGTTGGAACTACCCATCTGGGCCCTGATGACAAGCCAAGAAGTTTGCTGAGCCATTGGGGAAAAAATTGTATGAGGCACTAAAAATCATGCTTAGAAAGAACTTAGGATGACACTGGAGAAACGGAAGGCAGAGATGCTCTAGAAAGCTCGTAGATAATCCAGGGGAGGACTGGTGAGAGCCTGAACGAAATAAGAGGTTCATTGTGGATGTAGAATTAATAGCACGTAGTCATTGATTTGATGAAAATGATATGGAAAGGGGGAAAACTCTAAAGTGCCTCTGAGTTTTGAAAGAACAGTAGTAAAAAGTGATAGAAATAGTAAAGTTACGAGTGAAAGTAGATCCGAGACTCGTTTTGTGAGTGTCCCTAGTGGGCCTCTTTCTTTGACTTCCATGCATCTGGCTGTGAGCACCCTGAATTGCAGAATGATTGTAGGCTGAGTTAAAAATAGATGAAGCTTTCATGACAACCAACATCCTTTGTTATCCTCTGGTCCCTTGGAACACGGGCCCACTTTAGACATAACATTTTGCTTTGAAACATCACGTTCAGAAGTAAATATTATTGGCAACATTTAGAAGACTTCCCTTACATCAAATAGAAATTAATACATTTGATAATTACTTTCTAGAAGGTAGTCCACTTATAAACCTTGAAGTGTTCATTGCAGCTCAGCATATCAGGGCTAGAAGTTTGAGAGAATAATAGTGCCCAAATCCCTGAGTACATATTGTTTTGATGTGGGACAACCCACATCCATGAAGGAGCAAATATTTATACAGTTTTGGTATAAGACAAGATTTCGTGAATGAGAACAAAATAACAAAGAATGCACGCACAAAATATTTTTATAATTCCTGTCAGGAATTCAGACACTGGTCTATACTCATCAGATACTCAAAAATATTATATAGTTTTAAAAATTATTATGAATAGCTCCATTTGCTTATGGTTCATTAGGTATTAGAAATTATACCGAGCACATCACAAGCATTATCTCATTAATCATTTTAATAGCACTGTAAGATAAGTGTTAGGATACCTGTAGTAGTGTATCTATTTCACAGATGAGGAAATTGAGGTTCAGAGAGTTTAAGTAGCTGCTGTAAGTCCTGCTACTATGTGGCATAGCCACATTTAAAGCCCAGGTTTTCCTGACTCCAAAGTCTGTACTCTTAACCATTACGCTGTACTCCATCCATTTTTTCAAGCCCTGGCTGTGAAGAGTAGCTCTGGTTCTATAACCCAGACCTTAGTCAACAGCGCCCATTGATTCATCTTTTCCCAGAGTGAGAAATGTCCTAGAGCATAAATACGGCTTCTCTGATTGTTCAGAGTACCCAGCAGCTCAGTGTGAAAAGAAATTGCAGATACCTTTCTCCCACTTGTAATTCCATTCTTCTAGCTGATGCACAGCCATCATGCTATCTCTCTTGTCAGGGGAAAGAAGTTATTTTCTCTTCCAGTATTTGTGTTTCTTCTTCATGTCGATTAACAGAAAAACCATGCCAACCTGCTTCTTCCTAGTTCTGTACTTAAACAAAATAACACGACAGCCTTTTCCTGTAATTAGATGCTCTTGTTATTTTTTTCCTCCAGAAATCAGGGTCAAACTTAAAATTGCATTCCATTTTTCACCATCCCCCTCAATTTGTCCCAAGTATTACAGTTACTTCTCACAGACACCTTTGGAAACAAAACACTATTCAAGGAAATGAGCACTGGGAAATTATAACCTCTATAACAAATATTTAAAAAGAGCATAATACACAATTTGTTCTCCTTCAGAGATTCTGAAACTGTATTTTGGCTATAAATTGTGCAGGCTTCACTTTATTTCTGAGGGAATGATGTTACTTTTATTGAGTTCTGTAAAGTATAGAACTATCCGTAAAGGAAAAGAACTAGGTAATGGATCGTGTTTGTTTATAGACTTCTAAACATTGTAGACCCCATATATTTTAATCTCTGTTGTCCTGTTTGAAAGTAGAGAATGGCCTGGAATAGACAAAGGACACCAGAGGGGCACTGTTTGAAAGTATCTATCACCCAACAGCAAATTTCCACCAGTTTAAGACTGATATGTGTTAATTCTTCTGAGACAGAAATATCTGTAGGGAGGGTGGACCAGACATAATAATGATTAGAGACATCAACGATCTGGAAATCTGCTAGAAAGAAATCTTCTCCTGGCTAAAAGAAGGTCTGCCAATTTATTGATTTGCTTTTCATGCAGTTCCATTGCTGACAGAGGACACCAGAGCATTCAGGAGAAAGTGATCATGAAGATGGCTGAGAAACCAGGGCATGTTTGCCCTAGAGAAAACACAGGGTTAATGGTGTCCTTGTCCTAAATTGTGGATGATGGGTAGATACCACAGGATTAAGGCTTCAGGCTTAATGAAAGAAAGAACTCTCTGACAATCAGAGTTACTTAAAGATGAAGAAGGCTGACTCTTTTGATGGAGCAGATTGAACCAAAACTGTAAACACTCTTGTCAAGCAAGGAAAGCAAGTAGTAGAGTGATATTGGTTGGGCACATTATGACTATATGATTCACTAACATCCTAATTTTCAGTGCAACAGACTGAGCTTAGCCCCAGTAAGTTGGAGAATTGTTTGTAAGTGTTGTTTGCTTGGAAGCAGGAGGATAAATGAAAGAAGAATTTGGAGGAGTTGTTAAGGAACACAGGCTAACTCACAAAAAGCCGTGACCTTCCCTTTCACCAAAAACAGAACTCTGTTTTATTACCAAGGGTCTGACATATACATAAAACAAGAAAATGGTGTTAAGTCCTTCTCTTAAAAACAGAGAAGTTTCTACTTATAAAGTATAATATGGAAAGAGCTAATCAAAATATTTCCCTCCTTGGCTTTAAGTTCCCACCATGTGAATGACACTGCTCTGGATTATTACCAAGGGTTCTGACATATACATAAAACAAGGAAATGGTGTTTTGCCCATATGGATACTAATTTTTGTATGTAAAACCCACCCAAGTTGTAAGTTAGAATTTAAATGGATGCCCTTTGGGATTTTGTAACTTAATTCAAATATGTCATTCACACGGTGGGAACTTAAAGCCAAGGAGGGAAGTATTTTGATTAGCTCTTTCCATATTGTACTTTATAAGTAGATCCTTCTCTGTTTTTAAGAAGGGTTGCCTCTGCTGTCTTATTTTCCATCTTTTTCATATTCATTAACTCCTCTAAATGCTAAAGCCATAGGCTAAGCCTTATGTGGTGTGATCAGAACAAAGTTCTGGAAATACTAAGTGAAATATCCTATCATTTTGCATAAGTTTGCTGTAGAGAATTGGGAAAATACAAAAGAGCAAAAATGCCATTGAAATCACCAATGATTCCACCACTCAGGGATAGTCAGTGTTTATATTGTGGTATATTGCCTTAACTTTGTATGAAAATAATAATTTTTGCAATATAAAGTGTGCATGAAGTTTTGCATTCCACTGTTTTGTTAAAATAGTATTATAAGCATTTCATCATGACCTAACATATTCAAAGTAAACAGAATTTTAAAGACTAAATTTTAGCTCTTTGGTCCAGTCCTCTGCTTTTTAATAGTTTCATACAGTTACTAAAGATTAATATTATCTATACCTCGTAAAATAGATTTGCCTTTAGTAGACCACTCCAACTTTCTACCTGACTTCAAATTGTCTTCTTTATCCGATAAACTGATTTCTTCTTATCTCTACATCAGAGAGTTGAGTGTCCTTCGAATTTTGATATTCCCTTTTAAGCTTGAAAATTAGAAGTCTTTCATAACTGCTTCTTTCCTTGGACATGATAATACCATTATCAGAGTCAACATGAGACAGTGGAGAGTATGCATGCTGCAGAGGCAGCCGGTTCTGGATTTGAATCCTGATGCTGCCATTCAATAACTTTAAATACCATCCAAGCATATCTTGGACAAGATCACTTATATTTTTCTCAACCTCAGTTTCTTCTTCTGTAAAATGGACTGGTTTTGTGGATCGAAACAACATGCTTGAAGTTTCTTGCTTATTTTAAATGTGGATAAGTTAATCCTCAATAAGTCAATGATTATAAGTCTCCTTCCACTTATGTTTTGATAAGCCCTCCTATGCATTCTTACCTAGCTCTGTCATCACCCTGTTTTGGCCAGATACACGATAAATACCTTGAAAATCATAAGGCTGAATGGACGAAACTTCTCTATAGTAATTACGTATAGTCTTTACTCTAAAGGGAATCAAAGGACTTTAACTTAGGAGAGGCAGGAGGGCATCCAAATAACATCCAAGACATCATCATCATTATCATAAAGCTACATGGGAGAAGAACTGATAGAAGTAAATGCATTACATGAAAGGGTTAATTACTTGAAGGGAGAAATTTTTAAGAAATCACTCCCAGCTAAAGACCAGTATTTCTGTTGTAAATTGAAAAACAACCCTGTAAATTAATTGGTAGCTACTGCCCTCAAGTGGTAGAAAAATATTTCTTCAGAGACAAGAATCCAATAGCCTTTAGGGGGGAAAGCTCCGTTATCAAAATTTAGTAATTCCCCATGGACCTGAATTTATTTCATCCCTTCCTATTGCATCATAACCACCCAAAATCTGATCTTCATTAAATGCCCAGCTGTCTTTGATTTCTATTACCACACTACCAAAATATCTTCCTGTCCAAAGAGAAAACTTAAGGCTTATTTTGATGGCTGTCCCAGGGGCTTTCTCCAATACAGAAAGAAAAAAGAAATATAACTGCAATGAATGCTGACAGAGTTGGGGTAAAATCATGATTGGAAAATCCTAATGTAGTTCAGTCTCTAGAGTTAGAAAGATAGGTGTTTGAGTTCTGCCACATACCAGCTGTGTGATGTGGGAGAAAAAAAGTTGGTCATAGGATCAGTTTTCTTAGTTGACTGTGAGGATTCAGTTAGATGATGGATGTAAAATGTTTAGCCTAGAGGCTGGTATCCAGCAAGTGCTCAATAAATGTTAGCCCGTTCTTTTATTACTATGACTATTATACTACATCTCCCTTCCCTAATCCTAAATAAATATTTATTGTCCTAGCAATTAGTACTAATATCATTCAACCCAACCCTAAAGAGGTTCAAGCTAAGAAGGTAAAATCCCTACAACAACAAACTTTGCTGACCATGCATGATAGGGACATTCTATGATTTGTCTAGCTCCACAGAGAACTAGGCTGAGAACACAGGAATGAAGAAACCCTCTAAATTCTAAATCTAGATCTGGCAGTCATTCTTTCCTGCTGAGGTAATTAATGGTCATGACAGTAAGTAGCTCAGGACACTGAGGAGCCTAAAATGTCTTCTCTTTCATCAGAGATAGATAGCATGGTGCCACATGTTTGTCACTGAACTCCAGTTCTTTGAAAGTTGATCATCTAGCCATATGGTATAGTACTCTCAACTAAAATGTCAGTATATTTCATAGGATCCTACTTCAGCCCCTTGTCAAAACTGTAACAACCTGTCGTCTGCATCCCAAGAGGTGATCATTCAGTCACTCCCAAACATTTCCAAAGGGACCTCATTAATTTTATGAGGAAGCCTAAGCTACTTTGTGGACAGGTCTGTTCATTGGAAAAATTTTTCTGGTAATGAGTGGAAATCTCCATTCATGTTAACTCCTATCCGTTATTCTTGGTTCTAGAATTTAAATCTAAAAATAATAGGCAACATTTTAGGCTATGCCCATTTCCCAGATAGGCTAAAGACCAGAATTTTGGATAATACTAGCTTCACCCTATGAATATGTGTATACTGCAGCACAAAATGTACCTGTTCATTTAAGTTCAAATAAGCTAAAAAAAATAGCTTATTTTTCAGCAATCATGCAATGTCATGGACAGATATTTTAGTGGTCTCAGCACTTTAAAATAAATAAAAATAAAGATCCTCTGAGTTATTTGATTTTTTAAAATCTGAATAGAAATCAGAATGAAATGCAAAAGAGTCACCATTTTTATTAAATCAATTCACAGAATACTCCAAAGAATGATTTGTTGGGAGCAGATGACCACAGAAGTGGCCTCTGGCCCCTTGTCTCCTAAGACTTGATATCCTTTTGGAATCATCAGTATGGGGTCCTTCAAACAGGATGTGGGATGGAACACAGCCTGCATATTAAATGAGTAATGCACCAGGAAGGGGACCATTTCCATGCATCTTACAATTGCTTTGTTAATTTTGCTTTTGTATCCCTTTGCTTTTTTATCAAGTTCCTTTGAAAACATCAGCTTATTTTAGTTGTGTTGAGGGGATAATAGAAAGGAATTTATTTTATGCTAGGTTTTATTTACAACTGAGCTGCAGATGTAGCTGGGAACCTCAAGCTAAGTATGATAGTGGCTTTGAGGAAAAAGATAAAAAATTTCCAGGGGAAGGTTAAAGCTAAGGTGATAGTCATACTTATATAGCTGTCCTTCCTACCAGGGAGATTTTCCTAAAAAAGCTTTCCACTGGGAACATTTTATGACTTGTCTATTAAAAAGAACCTTTTTGACAAGGTGCTTCTAATATACTTAGAGCTAACATGAAGCAGGGTGGAATGCACAAAAAGCAATGATATGGGAACACCAATTTTCAGTTTTCATTGAACTTCTGCCACTGACTTGCTATGTGATTTTTTTTTTTTGACATCTTAATTCCTCCATCCACAAAATGGAAATATTAAGGAGTTTTTTCAGCCTTGCCAGAAATACTGGGAGAGAGAACCCAAATAGTAAGTGTTACGAACTTCTGAAAAAGTAAACTATGGAAATTTGAGAATTTATACCAACAGAATACTTGAGAAACTGTTTCCATTTGGGGTTCTTTAACAGGAATCAAAATAAAGAGACTGGATGATGAGGATAAAGGTTCATCTGCTAAGACATCTTGACTTAGCACTTAGAACTTTCTTCCAGTAAGGCAAATAGTCTTTGAGCTGAAGAATACTGATGGAGAGTGCAGCATTTAATATTTTCTCCAAAGCCTATAACCCAAGTGTTTTTTTATGCTCCACAATCATTTCTTTTTGCCACATTATTATTTCTTCCTGTAATCTTTGTGGGGTTTTCAGTAAAAGCACACCTTAACTCCAGGAAATAGAAAATCTGTCAGGCTTAATTTTTCTGCTTCTTTAAGAGCCAACACTTATTGTCTGGCTGTGTTGAGAGTTTAAGTTATTTTTTATTCACAGTCGTATCATCTTATAATACTACAAAGACTTGTAAGTGTCTGTGCCACTACTGGCATAATAAAGTTGCTGAGTAATAAAGAAATGAATCAATGGAAGGCTGGAATAAGGGTTCAAAATTATTTTATGATGGTCTTCCTTATCCAGAGAAAGCTGAAAGCCATCCCATTTATAGCATAAATCAATGAAGCTCAGAAACCATCATTCAGAGCTATTCTGAAACAATTCAGAAACTCAGCATCTTCCCTGGGTTTTTTATTAGCTTAAGTTTATAAATCTTCTTCACCACTATTGCACTTCGATTACAATGATTCCTTCCAAAATTTGGTCTTCAAAAACCTCACTCTCCAGATTCATTTCCTAGAATCCACTAGTTTTAACAGCCTGATTTACGTTTTTGTAAGATCGTACTTAAAATTGTTTAGGCAATGAGAAATTTATAATCGATTTTCAATTTTATGTTTTCTAATGACTTCTTTTGAGAATTGACATACAAGTCTCCCTATTTACCTTATCAAGGTTTTAGGGCTCTCTGCGAATCAAACTGAACCAGGTACAGGAAAGATGGTTGCCAGCATTTAAAACCAGTTTAAAGTTAATTAAATAGGTATGTGGAGAGAAGGGACACTTCACCCTTAGAAATGTCAGGCGAGTTATAAATAGTGCTCTGCAACTCATTGGTTACCCATGGTTTATAGAAACACCCTATTCTAGTTCACTCTTTCCAATCTTGTGGTTTTCGTAGTCCTATTATGTATACTGACAAGCTCTGGCATAAATATATTCAGGAAGAAAACTGTAATTTCCTTCCTGATCCAAAATATTCATTATAAGAACTGTAGCAAACAGAGAAAGCCTGGCTAAGTAATACAAATTATAATACTGAACCACAGAGTGAAAATAAAATTTTCTGTGTTTATTTCACAAGACTAATCAACTGCTCCAGACTCTATTAAAAGAGATAGGAAGACAGAGGAAGTTGGGCAAGAAAACTTCCCTTTTGTTAATGCCCTGTAAAAAAGCAATTCTCTCATTTCTGAGAGGCTCTATGTGGAATACTGATAGCCCCACCTTCGCTTCAGTCTAGGTGTTCTGATCACCAGAAATGATCCATCATCATGGGAAACAGAGAAAAAAACAAAGCTTAAAAGACCTTAAAAGCCCCAATATACCACCATTTCTTGATGGGAGAAGTGAATCTGCCAAAGATAAGCAAAGGCATGAAGTATCTACAATAGGATCCAGAGAAAGCAACATCAACTTCTTTTCCTCTGTGGCTGATGATATGTATGAATAAAACACTCTTACTTCTGCTAGAGTTCTTCTGACAACTGACTTAACACCTGGGAATGGAAACAGACATGTTTTCTATGAGAGTTTAAACCCTTCAGGAAAGAGAAGAAGATTGGTTGACCATATAAGCCTAGGGAGTCTTCAGAGTCTTATATTAGACATCCATTCCTGCTCCCTTTGGGACTACTACTCCTATGCTAGGTTCCATAGGTGGCCAGTTCCTGGTAGGGTCAGCTCATCTAAGCCAAACTAGAAAGTTAAATCATTCCTTTGATTCTACAGCTAAGGTTCTCAAATTATCGGAAGCATTAACAGTTACTTTGGAATTTATCCAAGATGCAGATTCTTGAACCCTACACCACGAACATTTGATTCAAGAGGGGCTCATGACCGCGCTTATAACAATTATCTCCATGTCATTATGATAAAAATGGTTTGTGGTTGTTATTCTTGGAAAAATTCTAGTCAGTGCTTTGTAACTCAGTCATTTCGGCGACAGGGGGTCCAATTGTTAAGACCACCAAAAGCGTATTCTCAAAAACTGTTCTTGGAGAAGAAAAAGGGATGTAGCGTGAGCAGCTTTTATACACTGCCTAAATCGGAAGAGTGTTGGGGGAAATCTTGTTGCTTGAAACTGGCTGGATACATATTCAGACGGGACTATTATGTGAAACATATGTCCTCAGATGGGGAGAGCTCCCTTTATTTTGAGAGAGATCTTAACAAAGAATTTTAAGTAGAGGACATAAAGTCAGGATTAGTTTATTGTGGCATAAGCCCTAAGGTTCGATGGAGCTGTTTTTATGGAGGCTACTGTGCCTGCCATAGTATTCTCTTTTTCCCCAGAAGGAACACATGAAGATAATAATTACCTCCATTTAGTCATAGCCATTTCAGGACATCCCACTGCTTATAATCAGAAAATGAGGTACTCTCCTTGCTCTAGAATGTCTGTTTTCAGACGTGCTCAGCTTGCCAGGTGTAGTACAAGAAGACTTACAAGAACCACAGAGTAACAAAACAATTGACCTATATTTAAAAAAAAAACAAAACTGTATTCTCATAATTTGATGTCCTGAAGCTTTTTGTGATGTCCTTTGATTGTGTTTACATTATTTGATCTTGACTGAATGAAAAGCGTCTGGATTTTTTCCAGGAGCAAATTTCTGAATGGGATTGCAATAGTGTGCATCAAGGTTAAAGTGTGATTAAAGGGGAGATTACATTATTATCACTCAGAACAGTTTACTATAGATCAGACCAGCAGATAGTAGGTAATAGCATTCGGATGAGAGTACTAAGACACTGCCCAACTTCTAATTTCACCAAAGGGGAAAAAACTATTCTGGGTCTATTCTGAAGCCACGCTTGGGGTTCTGAGAGAAAATGAATCAACACCTGGGATATATACTCATTGGTTACTTTCCCAGATCATTTTCTCTCTCACAGAACTAAGAACACAAACTCATGTAACGTTATACGTCAATTATACCACAGTAAAAAAAGTTAAACATTTTTTAAAAAAAGAGCACAGTGTTTTCTAGTTTGGGAGGCTACTTCTCATCTTTAAAAAGAAACTTCTGGCAATTATCACTCAGTGCCAAGGTACTATCTTTTTCAGTGTTTTTGTTTGTTTTGTTTTGTTGCTGTTGAAATGTCTACTTATGCTGACATCTCAAGAGCATCTGAGGTTTGTGAAGGAAATTTTTGAAACCCACAAAGCTACAGTTGTGACATTTAAAAGGTCAACACATCGAAATTATTTTCAAATGCTACCATTGATAAGAGAATTAACCTAATCTGATCAATCATGAGTGTTTCATAAAAACAAAAATTAATTCGATTTTATTCAGTGAAAAGGCTAATTGCACCCAGTTATATGTCTTGGAATTGGCTAAATTTCATTAATTTCTGCCCTTCCCCATGCATACTGTAAATACATTAATGCATCCACCTACTAATTCATTCATTCAGTTCGAAATTCCATTATGTCATCTAGAAACTTTATTTCAACAGCACAACTTTGTCTGAGGAGATATGGCAAAGTTGGATATAAAAATAGATGATTTCTCACCGTAAGAGTCCCAGTAATGGCAAATGAAGTAACACATTGAATTCCATTTTTGTAGTGATATGAGGTTCAAAACTGTTCTTTTGCTCCATTATTTCTTTTCTTCATTTACTTGTCCAACACGGAGCAAAATTCCCTTTTTTCAATCCATTTTTCTTCTGGAGGGTTGAGAGACTATCAAAATGCTTTGCAAAATAAAAGGTTTATTCCCGCTACTATTATGAATGTGTAGAACTACAAAACCTTTTCTAAATAAAGATGAAATATGATGGTCGTTGAAGGTGAAGCTGCATCTACTTTAATATGTAGTGGTTTATGATTCGTTATACTTAACTGAGAATAAAACCACATTCAGCCTTCAATCACAATTATCCATGATTGGCTCCATTAATTTCAAAAGGACTGAACCCAATTCTTATAAATTATTCTGCGGCACTTTTGGATTTGTGCCTGAAAGCTCTGACCATAGCAGGTTCCAAACTCAGTTCACCAGGCTAAACCAGCCTTGCATAAAAGCAAGCAAATGATGGCCTTAGTGTTGTGATTGAAGAGAGACTAGCACAGCTCCTTGACTCCAGAATATGGGCTGCCATCCTCCTTTCCAAATATGCATTCTGAAAACATATAGATTAGGGAGTTTTTAGTTTTTTTTTTTAATACTGACAAGAGGCATGGAACTTTGAGTCATTCACCAGTCTATATATCTATTTATCTTGCCTGCTTAGCCACAAGACGGAAGTCATTCTCTAGTAAGGATGAATCTTCATGGGCTATTCTTTCCTAATACCTCACTAATAATTTGGTCTTGAGCAAATAGGGGGCTACTCATTTAACTCTTTGAGTAGGTAACACCTGTACATGGCTTAAAAATAAATAACCAAAAGTATTCAACGAAAAGTCTAGTCCCCTTTATCCAGCTGGCATCAGTTCTCCAGGCCACATAATCACAGCTACTCTACTGTATGTTTCTTACATGTTTTTCCAGAATTACCTTATGTGTGTAAGGGCAAATATGTACATAGATTATTAATATTTCTTTTTGTAAAAGTAGTTTATTACATACACCATGTTGCATCTTGCTTTTTTCATTTAACTATATATGGTAGGGAACTTTCCATATCAGTGTATAGAGAACATTCTCACATGTTTTTAATAGACACAGAGAAGTCCATTGAATTTAATCAACTCTCTACTGATTGACAATTGAGATTGCTCCTCTTGTATTGTTACTAACAATGCTAAAATAAATAATTTGACACATAGATCGTTTTGCACACTTGCAGCTATATGTGATAAATTCTCAAATGCAGAATTACTGAGGCAAATGAGATATACAGGTATGCTTGTATATCTATATGTGTGTGTATGTGTGTAATATATATGCATATATATATAAAATTTTGATAATTGTTGACAAGTTCCTCCCAGTAGAGTCTGTATCAATTTATCTTTCCACAAGCAATGTATGACAATCTGGTTTCCCATATCTTTGCCAAGATTATCAAACTTTAGGATTCTCACCAATCTGATAGATTGAAAAAAATGTATCTGAGTTCATTTGAAATTACATTTCTCTCACTGTAGATGAAGTTGAGCATTTTCACGTTTAGCAGTCATTTGTATTTTAGGGAAGTATCTTTTCATATGCTTTGCCTGTTTTTCTGTCAGATTGTTAAATCTTTTTCTTACTGATTTCCAGGAGTTCACTTTAATTTAGGGAGATTAGTCTTTTATTTATAAACTGCAAATTTTTTTCCCAGTTTGTCACTTTAAACTTGTTTATAATTTTCTGCCATGTAGCAAATTTTTGCTTATCTTCTTGCTTTAATTTTTGAACAAATCAGTCTTTTATTTCATGGACTTTAATCATAATTAAAAGGTCTTTGTAACTTCAAAGTAATAAAAGAATTCCTCTTTCTTCTAGTATTTTTATGATTTAGTTTTAAATTTAAATCATTAGTACATTAGGCTATTACCCTGTCATATGGTGTAAAGTGTATATATCTAGTTTCATTTCTTTTTCCATATGAATACACGGATGTCCAAACACCATTTACAAAATTGTTTTTTCATAAATGTTTAGAGACGACATTTTATTATATACTAAATTTCATATACATTCTATTTCTAGGCTTTATAATTCTATTCTTCTGTTCAGTTTTTCTGTTCATGTGTCAATGTCATTCTGTTTTAATTATTGAGGGTTTATAATATGTTTTGATATCTGATGCTAACATTCACCCTCATTGCTCATCTTTGCCAGAGTTTTACTGACAAAGTTTAGGTATTTATTCTTTTATATTAATTTTTGGATCATGTTTCCAGTTAAAAAATTGATCCTTTTGTTGTTTTTATTGAATTATGTTAAATTAACAAATTAGATTAGAAAGTACTAGCATGATTTTTATGTTAAAGCTTTTTATCCAAGATCATGTATTTTTCCATTTGTAAAAATATTCTATTACCTTATTTTTTAATGTTTTTAGGGTTTATTTTATTCATTAAAACTTGTATTATAAATGTATTTTTAAGAATTTTATTATTTCTTATTGAAAATGGGATTTCTTCCCTTACAGCCTCCAGTAGGATGTTGTTTGTTTACCTTAATTTATTAGTTTCCATATATTAATTTGTGCCTTGCTACCTTACTAAATCATCTTATTTTTTGTAGTGAATGTTAGAGTTGATTCTCTTGGAAATTTCATGTGTTAATCATACTGTCTGCAAACAATGATATTTTTAACTTCTCTTTTCCAATTTTAATACCTTTAATTTCGTTCTACTATCCAATTGCATTGTCTAGTTGTGTAGTAGCTCCATTCCAATATTCAACAAAAGTAGTGATACTGGGCATACTGATTATCTACGTGACTTATTGCTGCTGGTGTTGACCATGGTCACCTGACTGAGGTAGTGTTTGTTAGATCTCTCCTCTAAGTTACTCTTTTTTCCCCCCCTTTTCATATGATACTCTTTGGAAGGAAGTCTTTATGTGTGGACCACACTTAGGGAGTGGACCACACCTCTCTGAGAGTGAGGTATCTACATAAAATATTTGGAATTTTTCTGCATAGATTTGTCTCTTCTCCATAGTTATTTATGTATTTATTTATCCAATCATTTATTTATATCAGTACGGCCCCATGAATATTTATTGTACTCATTGGTCACAATCTAATACTATTTTATTTATTTTGTTGCTCAAATTGTTCCAGCTTGAATCATTGGGAGCTCTTTCAATTGGCCTCTGTATCCCTCTGGCAAACCTCAATCAGTGTGGGTTTTTTGCTTGCTTTTGAGTATCTCCATACTTTCTGACACTATAGTATGCTCCTAGCCCGTATCATATATTTTCTGCTGCATTCCAAGGAACAGACATTTCTTTAAGGATTTGTGATTCCTTTTACTGGAGGACAGTTTTAGAAACCAACAGCCGAGTGATAGGTGTGTTCTTTGCTACTAGTATCATTACATCTAGGCCCTCTCAGCTGACAGCAAGAAAACGTGTGTATACTAATGTGTATATGCACAGACCTATAAATAGTTCTATATGTAGCTATATTTATAAATATTAAGTTAAAAATTACTTCACACTGCTATCTACAATGCTAATCTGTTCCCATATGGATCATTCTAGGCTGTTCCCCATGCTTATCTATAAACTCGCGCTCCAATACTAAGACACCTGTCTCCCACCGTCCATCATCCATTTAATTTAATTGTTCAATTTTAGTATACATATATAGTAGGATCAGAATTGTTAATCAGTAACCCTGTAGGAAACAACTTTGTCCGACAGAGTATGGTGCTTATATACAGTTTCTTTTGCCTTTATTTACTCAGGTCAGTATCTTCTCCCTCACCTCCTTCAGGGAAACCATTTCATACGTTCGTTGTTATACCGTAGATTGCTTTGTCATGTTCTGCATTCCATCCTGTGATTCCATGACCCTTGAAATGATTTTTTAAATTTGCGTGCATTAAGGTTTATTCTTTGTGCTGTGAAGTTCTGTGAGTTTTGACAAATGTGTAGTGTCATGTAACCATAATTACAATGTAATACAGAAGAATTTCACTGCCTTAAAAATATCCCCTAGTCACCTATTCAACTTCCTCTACCTTCCCCCAAACGCTGGAAACTACTGAGCTTTTCACTGTCTCTTTTGTTTACTTTTTTCAGGATGTCATATAATTGGAATTATATGGTATGCAGACTTTTTAGACTGGCTTTTTTCATTTAGCAATATACATTTAAATTTCATACATGTCTTTGAGTATCTTGATACCTCATTTATTTTTTATCGCTGAATAGTATTTCATTGTATGGATATACCTGGTTTATCCATTCACCTATTGAAGGACACCTTGGTTGCTTCCAGTTTTTGTCAGTGATGAACAAAACTGCTATAACGTGGCAAATTAGATGAGTAAATACCTAAAGGCACAATTGTTAGAACATATGGAAGGACTATGTAAGGACTTTGTAAGGACTACCATGCCGTCTTCCAAAGTAGCTGTACCATTTTCCACTCCTATAAGAAATGAATGAAAATTTCTATTGTTCCACACTACCAGCAACTGGTATTTCCAGTTTATTTTAAATTTTAGCTATTCTAATAGCTGTGTAGTAGTATATCATTGTTGTTTAAATTCATGATTTTTTAACAGTAAATGATGTTGAATATCTTTTCATACGTGCCATCCTTAGATCTTCTTTGGATAGATGTCTGTTAAGATCTTTTCCCCAAGTGTTAATTCAGTTGTTTGTTTTTTATTGTTGATCATGTTTTTATTTCAACCTATTTCCTTCCAATATTTTTCCAATGATGATTATTTGCATCAATGTCTTTATTATGCTTATTTTCTTAATTCCCAACACAAAATTAGTCAGATTCTTCCAGATAATAGTGTATCATGCTCAATTCTAGATCTAGTTAACTAAAACAAAACACAGAAAATTTAGGGAAGATTAGGATTTCTCTTAAGAGAAAAATCTATTAGCAATGACAAAAGACACTGGGTAGAATAAGCTTAAAAATTATGAAATAGTGATCTCTATTTCTGTGAACCATTAGAGACCAAACAGCCCTGACACTTTGAACTTATGTTATGAACAAGGACTTTGTGTTTCTCCCTTGAAGAGCACTTTATTTGGCTTCGTATTTGTTGGTATCTCACTGAGAGTAATTAAGGGGAATATCACTGCTTCAATGAAGAGCTCCAAAATGAGTAGGCCTGCTGGCAAAGCACAGGTGAACAGATTGAGTGCAATTCCAGACCATGAGAGCACATTGGAGTCACCTGCGAAGATTAAAATATTGATGCCTGAGTCCCAGCCTGGAGATCCTGATTCTTAATTGGCCACAGAATCAGGAATTTTAAAAGCTAATAAGCAGCCAGGTTTGAGAATCACTGCTTTTGGACAGGCTTTCCAACTTGATAAACTGTCCTCATTTTACACATATAATTGATACTGGTACTGGAGTCACTAGAGAAATGGGATCCCAAAAGAAAAGAAGCCCATGACAGAGAGGACATCCTTAGGAGTCTAGCCAGGTGTCATATAAGAAGTCAAAATCATATCAGCACAGTGTCAGGAAGACTATGAACTACGTTGGCATACTAGCATTTTGTGAGCTAAACTACAAAATAATCCTGTTAGAGACTTCAGTTATTATTCTTTAACACGTGATTGAAGTAGAGTAAAAATATTCAAGAACTGATGGTAACAAAACAAATCATCAAACTTTTAATCCAGGTACAAGGAGAAATATACCATTTTAATCAGAGAGATTTCTTTTGAATCAATTTCTCAACACTTATTATTTTTTTGTGTGTTTTCCTAATAGTTTTTCTATATGTTTTAAAGAAACTGATTAATTTTGATGAAACTGTATAAATCAGTAAATGTTACCAAAGCATTAAGTTCAATTTGTGGTTCATCTCATTATCTTGAAGGGGAGAAAAGTACCATTCCTATTTTTTGAATGTGTATATCTTCTGTAATGGCTAGTGAATTTCAGTGAAAATTAATTCACCTGAGGTGGTTAAATGTTATGTGAGAAAAATTTTAATAAGCTGTGTTAAAATAAGATTGGCCCACTGTCTTTCATAATCCCATCTGCCCAGCACTTGCTTGTTCTCCTAGCCAGCTGATAGAACCATTGCTTTTATCTGCTTCCATTGCAACCATGTTTCCCAAATTTTCGATTACATAATTTAAATAGAAATTCTACAATAGCCTTTTTTCTCTCAGTCCTTTTGCAAAATAAGCTTCTTGGACAGAAAGAAATAGTAATAAGGAAGTCATTAACTAGCATCTAGGTCAGGGCTGAAGGAGAAAGAGAGAGAGATTGAGAGAAAGGGAAAACCAGTGAGAGAGAGAGAGAAAGGGAAAACCAGAAAGGAAAGAGGTTTTCATTCATTTTAGGAACGTTTTAACAAATCTTTTCCTCTTTACCTAGCAGAGTGTCTCTCCCTCTCTCTATTCTCCCTATTATTAGAGAAATTGAATACATTCACATATGTTCTGATTGCTTTACATTACTGAAATTATTTATACCAACTTACTTTATAGTTTCACTTTATTTCCATTCATTTTTCAAACTTTCCTGACATCTGTTGGTTCAGTCTTTATTGTCGTTGTTGTATTTTTTTCTCCTTACTTTTATTTTTCTGGTCTTTGATATTTTAATGCTCAAATTTAAACTTCTACTTTTCCATCAATATCTGGCACGTTAGTGCCTCTAGTACTCTGCCAAATGATACAAGAATCTTAGAACATTTTACTTACATCGTCTTTACCTCTAACCCACCATCTCTCATGCCAACATCACCTGGGATATTCATTCTAAACTGATAGTATTTTTTCTAATCAGTACATTTCTATTTAAAATATTTCCTGTTTTGCTTTATTTTGTGCTCTTGCTACTATATTTCTTTCTTAACTCATGTCTTCCCCTGTTTGTTTTCCTGAAGAACAACTTCTAGTTCTTTTAACAGCTTCTAATTCTTTTAGACACTGTCATGTGAAATAATGTTTTGGAGCCTGTATTAGTTTCCTATTGCTGCTAGAACAAATTACCATAAACTTAGTGGCTTAAAATAACAGAAATTTGTTCTGTCACAGTGCTGGGAGGCAGAAGTCTAAAATGGGTCTGCAGGGCTGCATTCTTTCTGGAGGGTCCAGGGGAGAATCCCATTTCCTTACCTTTCCAGTTTACAGAGGCTACCTACATCGTTTGCCTCATGGCTCTCTTCCCCCATCTTCAAAGCCAGCAGTGTAACCTCTTCAAATACCTTTGTCTCTGTGTCTTCATATAACTGTCTTTTGACCTTCTTGTGTTCCTCTTAAGGGACCTGTGATTACATTCAGCACCTACCTGATCCTACATTTAGCACAATGATCTCCTCTTCTTGAGCTTCTTAATCTAATCACATCTGCCCAAGGCTTTTTTGCCATATAAGGTAACATTCATGGATTCTGGGGATTAGGATGTGTGTATATTGGGAGCCATTATTCAGCCTACCACAGTTCTTTTGCCCAAATGAGCACATCTCTTTGTAATCTCTTGTGTAATTGAGAGATTGGCTGAACGTACAGCACAAATTCAAGTTTTTCTTTCAAAATCTTGTATTTTAATATCTTCTTTTAGGCTGTTAGTGTGAAAGGTGGAGTCATCCTTGTGAGGAATTGATTTTACTGTTACATTGATTATCTTTGGTGCATCAAGTCTTCAAATTCCATTAATGGAGGGCTGTGGTTACCTGAACTTTTTCAGTGTCAGTGCCTCACCCTCAGCTTTCCATTGTCCCTGCTCAGTTCTAGAAAAGTTATCAGTCTGTAGTTTATTCACTTTTTCTTACTGTTAAGGTGGTATTGCTTTAGGCTTTCTACGTCCTAAGCAACAGCAGAAGCTTCCATGGACCTTTCATTAAGAAAACCCACTCAAAATATAGAATGCTATTTCCATAACAGCCCCATTTCATTCTACAATGAGTCGCAGCCTTAGTTATCTATTGAATTTAATCTAAATTGAAAGCAAACAAATTCCACTTGGAGGACTTAACTAGTTTTATTACATAGTTGCCCTTGATGCCCTATCATTAGATTGCTTCATTTATATAACTTCCTAGTAAGAGCAAAGCAAATAATTCTCCCTGGATTAAAATTAAAATTAAGCAAATAATTCTCCCTACCTTCTCAGAAATAAAATTATATTTTCTCATGTAAAATTGTGTATCTAATTCAGGATAGAGATAGAGATATAGATATCCAGCTATCAGTTTTACTTTTTTTTTTTTTTTAACTAATTTGTTTTTCACTTGTTTCATAATTTCTGTAATGTGGGTCAGTATTCTACATCCTGGATAAAGTTATGTTGAACAAAAATAGTATCTTGAAATACTATAACAGACTCCTTATATAGTAAGGTACACTTAATTTTGGACTGTGATACAGTCAACTAATCTTATAATTACTTTTATTACAACAAAAATTAACAAATGGCAAGGGTAAAGAGTGCAGTTATAGATGATGAAGTGTCATTGAATGCTTATGGTCGGATCTGCTAGCATAATGCAGTCTGCACTAACACTGAAAAATCCTTTTGAAAAGCATTCCCATTATGTAATTAGAAATAAATTAACTTAGACACTTAATCAAGCCTGGGATTTTATGTGTGATTTGTGACCTTGGTGTGTGACCTTGAGTAAGTCACTAAACCTGTCTGGACCACTCGTTTCCCATGTGCAAACTGCAAGGGCTGAATTAAGTCATCTTTTAAGATCCCTTGTGGTGCTATGACTTGGGGTAAAGTTAGCCAGTAAAATAAAAGATTATTTACTGCTTTTTTGTGCTTTTACTCTTTTCTGTAAACTGTGATGGCTAAACTCAAGCCAGGATCCCTTAAAGCCTCCTCAGAATTGCATGATTTTGTATACTTCCCATTACATGGGTCTACTTTTTCTCGGGTTACAGTTTTCTCTAAGGAGTGTGGATTTTGGATACCCAACAGAAGTATTTACACTGCAGGCCTGCTTGAGAGTGGAAAAACATTGTTGGATTCCCTTCCTACTCTACCTTCCCCCTCCCCAAATTTCTTAGAGGTACAATAGGAAGAAGCAATTTTATTGCGCTTAGTTTTTCCAACCAAGTGAATGGAGAGTTAGGTTGGAGAGCTCTGCTTATGGTCCTGAGGTCCCCTTGGGCTTTGTTGTGAATAAATAATAGCAATGTTTATAGATTTCAAAAAGATCCAAGGAACACAAAACTGCACTGCTTTCAAATTATTTCAATAATGAGTTCTGGGTGAATGGACTTTCAGGGTGAATAATGGGTTAGTCAGGGAAGCAGGAGTAAAACATGCTGAAGCTTTGATTTGGAGCTTGGAAGCACTGAGAGGCACGGAACTGGTCCAAACTGGAATGACTTGAGCATAACCTTGAAAGGTCTGAGATGGGATCAGTAAGAAAGAGTCCATATGAGGACAAGATCATCTAGACTTAGAACACAGAGAGGGGTGAGAAGTAGTCACTCAGAAGTTGCTTTTTAAGGCTTCTGAAAATTCTGCACATATTCACATTTTATAAAGTTCTGAGTTTCTATCTGCTCATGGTTTTATGGTATGAAAATTATTCTGTTAGATCTATTTATATGATATGTCGACCCTTTGTCTGTTATATACTTTCTGAATATAATCCCAATTTAATTTTTTGCCTTTGAGAGTTATGATATTTTGTACTATCAAAATTATAATTGTATGTGTTAGTATTTGTAAGTATTTTCCATTTTGGTCTGTGACTTTGCTGCTATGTTTAGAAAATCCTTCCCACTTCTCTAAAATCATATAAATCCTTTACTTTATCATCTCCTACCCCATTTTTTTTTTATACATTTAACTGTTCAAACTGCTTTGTAGGCATTTGGTGTATGATGTTAGGGAAGATTAACAAATTGTCCCAATTACATTTATTGAATAAATAGTTCTGATCTTTTCCCCATGAATTTGAAAGGTCATCTATATTATATACCAAATTCTTATATATCTTTGTGGTCCCTTATCTGTCTTGCTGCATCATTGCTTGCTTTCTAATCATTTTGTTCCCCTGTATGGAAAGTTCCCTGCGAAGGTAAATTTTTCTTACCTATTATTTTTAATCAAATTTTGTTGGTGCTTCCCACAAGCATATTACTTATTTCAGATAATCCTTAGAGTATTTTGATGTGTATATTTTAAAATCTATTCATGTGTATAATATTCAGTTAAAACCACTTATATTATTAGTTCTGACTTGAGATAGCAACATTTAAAAGAAAAATCAAATGAAAACAAGCTTAACCATATTCAGTTTTCTTTGCTAATCTGAAAGTCCTTATTAATGAGTTTATTATTTTACTTATATGGTTTACTTCCAGCAAAAGTATGCACAAATGGCCCTAAACGTTTGTCTCCAAATTAAACAATTTATCCCTTTCTGATAACCAAAATGTGTAATAGTGTGGAACGGGTAGATGATTTCATGCAGCTGCTTTTGCAAAGCAATTATGTCACCAATGTGCTTATTTACAAGCAATTACATACCACTGATAGCTTCATCCCGTTGTGTTCTTCTGACATTTCTGGTAGAATGAGGAGGCAGCTATTTTACCTGACACAGTTTGAGAAGTACAAAGAATATCTCTACGGAAAAAACATCTCCCTGTCTGATGCCTTCCCTTTTTATGTGTGTTATATTCCCTTCCTGTAGCAGAGCCCATTGATTTCTAATTACTTTGTGTGAATGAATGTACAGTACAGCCATACCAGTGAATGTACCATACCACTCTTCTCCTGAGAAAATAGGAAGGGATAAGAAGACAGTGAAAGTAGACAGGAGGAACAAAACTCTAAATTCATCTACTTCATCATTTTGCCTGGCGGTAAAACAGATTCAAGTTTTGCTTAAATTCCACAATCACCTATATCAACTTTGCACAAAACTTTCTTTAGAGTTTGCATTTTTATCCCTTACTATTCTAGAATCAGGTATTTTCCTTTTCAGCTTTTGATGGGAATGTAAAATTTTCAAGCTTCCCTGGAGAAAGTGTCATGAGTGAACTATAAACTAAAAACTAGGAGTTCTCTTATCTTTGGATATGAAATAATTGTTATTCTTTTCCTTTTCAGTTTCTTCTGTGTGGCATATGTGGAATATTGTGCGCCAAAAAAAAATCTGGACTTGTCGTAAGTTTTTGCCTTGTTTGTATTGTGCATTGAAGTGTTTGAAACGTAAGAACTCGAAAAGGGAAATGATGACTAGCCAACTTTCATATCCTGAATGTTACTCATTTAGGATAAAAAGAAGACTGACAAATAAATCCTGGCTTTTTTCTTTTCAAAGAAAACCATCAAGATTATTATAGACTATGGCAAAAGAAAAAGAAGGAGGAGCTTTGATATACTCTTTAAATACATGAATCTGCAACCCTTAATGACTGCTGTGGATGGCAGTCTCCACTTTTCCTTTATAGATTCCCAGACACTCACAGGAATCCTTCATCGAGCTGAAAAAGACAGAGCTTGAGTTCATGGGAAATTTAACTGTTTAGATATGGAACTGGGCCTAAAGATTACTAGCCTTGACTGTGAAGTTAATTTTGCAAAGCAGCAAAACAGCTGTGTTGTTATAGTTGTAGTTAATTCCCAAAGTTTTTTTATTTAATTTTATTTTATGACTGTGAATGCAAATGTAAGCGTTCTCAGAAGTTTTATGGTACTGCTGTGGGTTTTGGGGGTTGTGGAATACACTCCCAGTTCACTCTGATATTGGCTGGAGGAGGATTTCTGCGTGCTGCAGTGTGGATTCCCTACTGCCTTTCATGACATTTTTTGAGAGTTAGAAAGTAGGAAAAAGCATGTTTATTTTATTGAGGACAATAGGAAATATCACAGACCTTTATAAGTTAGCAAAATTAATATTGTACATGGACCCTAGAAAGTGGTCTTCGAGACTGAAAAAAGGAGAAGGGGACCAGGATACCAGGGAAGGGGAAGTATTGCAGTCATTTGTTCAACTCCTTTTTCTAATCACAATTTTCTTTGTGAGAATACCTATTGCGACAAAAAGGATGAAGCCCCCATTGCTTTAGATATGTGAGATGTAATTTTTAAAAATTACATTAAGGGAAACCTTTGGATAAAAATTTTTTTGGAGGCTTGTAATTTGCATTTGTAATTCTCCCATCACTCTTTACTATGGTTTGCTTTCTTTCTTTCTACACTTTTCCTCTATCAAGACTCTTCATGGCTATATAGTAACAATTTCTTGGAACATGGATGAAAGAAAAGGAAAGGAATAAAGGAGAGAAGGAACAAAAGAAGGAAGGAAGGAAAGAAAGGGGGAGGGAGGAAGGGAGGGAGGGGAAGTAATGAAAAGGGAGGGAGAGGAGAGGGAGAAAGGGAGAAAGGAGGAAGGGGGAGGGTCGGGTCGGGGAGGGGAGACATCTAAGTCCGTCTGGGCTGCTGTAACGAAGTACCATAGACTGGGTGGCTTACAAACAACAAAAATTTATTTCTCACAGTTCTGGAGGCTGGAAGTCCCAGATCAGGGTGCCAGCATAGTTGGGTTCTAATAAGACTCTCTTCTGGGTTGCAAATTTCTGACTGTGTTCTCTTGTGGCAAAAGAGGGAAGCGGGCTCTCTAGAATCTCTTATAAAAACAGGGACCCCATTCATGAGGGCTCCACTGTCATGACCTAATTATCTCCCAAAGGTTCTGCCTCCAAATACTATAATATTGGGGATTAGGCTTCAAATATGAATTTTGGAGGGACACAAACATTCAGTTCATAGAAGAAGGGAAGGGAAGGGATTTTTTAAAGGCCACTAGTGTCTTTTCTGTTTTCCTAATTTTCTTATAAGTTATAAAAAAAAAAATTATAAGATCTAAGCTTTTTAGAAACTACCATCCACTTTATCCTCTTGTACCATCTGAGGTTCCCATAGATGACGTTAACTGTCTAAGATTCTCTACCCTTTAATCAAATTGTGTGAAAATTTCTCCGCTCCAAATATCTCTAAAGTCTAGAATCTCTAGTCTGGTAAGATTTAAAAATAGTGTGTGGTTATAAACTTGGTGCAGATTTTAACGTTTTAATTCCTGGGTGAGAATGTTCTGTCTGCACATGTTAATGAAGTATCATGCCTTTAAGGAATTAATGGCAATAACATCAGGAGAGATAGTGTTTTCCTGTAATAGTCTATTAAATTTGTTATTTATTTTATTAATTACCAGTAATTCATTATTTGAAGGCTAGAATGTAATATCTTTCCATATTTTCTGGGAATGAGTAAACACCAAAATATGTTCCCGAGAAGCAGCATGTCATTTGAATGTACTTTAAAAGGAAATATAACTGATTGATTCTATTTGAAATTGGGAGCTACAGTTTCCCACTTGGGATGATTCGTTGATTTGGTAATTGACATTCAATGCTATATTTCATCAGCCATTAGAAGATTATACTCATCCATCACTGGGTTTTCAGTTTTGGTGATAAGTACAGAAAGACAGACGCAAGCAGGAATGCTGAATTAAGTTAGAGAAACAAAACAAATTACCTGTAGTTCTTTCTGCCCATTGTTCTATTTCATACATCCATGGCCTTACCCTTTGCTGGGAACTACATGCACTTAGCCTAACTGAACTATTGTCAAGGAGGCCTTGTCTGAAACCCCTGGTTGGGCTACATTCCCCTCCTCCGTACTCCAAGGGCTACCTTTCATCCTTCTTTCTTAATATTTGCCATAACATGTTGGAACGTTGGATCTTCTCTCACACAAGGCTGCAGTGTTCTCAAGGGGAATGACTATCAGCTGTTCTTTTTTTGTAATGACAACCGCTGCCTCACTCATGGCCTAACAGATGCTAGGTGCTCATTAAGTGTTTGCTAAATTCAACTAACTGTCAACAGAAAATAATACCTAATAAAGTAAAATTAAATGCTAAAGTAAGTTATGTAGCTGTTTGCCCTGTGGACTTATGCCAAAGGAGATCAGTCAAGTCCAGGAATGCTTTCTGAGGAAGTTAGGACTAGATTTGAGTCAGTCTTCCATCTAGGGAGCCAAGAAAGAAGCAAAATAGTTTCCAGGAAATGAAAATATCATTGAAATGGGAATGAACAAGCTATACTGAGGGACAAGGGAGGTGATTAGAGTAGAGACAGTGTTCCAGAGAAAAATGGAAATAGGGTTGGATAATTAAATTAGTATCACACTATAAAGTATCATCAAAGCTCATGGGAGAATTTAGACTAGACACAAATACAGAATAAAATTATTAAAACTATTGGAATATTCAATTAAATTTATTAAACATGCATAGAACATTTACCGCACAAAAGGCATTGTGCCTGGTTCTACCAGAGATCCTATGATATTTAGGTTGAATAAAAACCCCTAGCTCTATTAACAGAGACCCAGATCAAGCGAAGAGTAGGATCAAAAGCAAAGCCACATCCTGCATTTCTCCATAACAGTCAACCAAACAGTGGTTTTGGACTATCTATTGTGTGGTGTCACAGAGTAACAAAAGATTTGTAACATAAAGCACCAGTTCATAGAGGGTCCCTAAACTATCTGTTGGGAAAATAGATACTAAAGCAAGAAAATTCTTATAAATGAAAAAAAAAAGAAAAAGAAAAGGAGTTAACTAAATTCCCTAAGCTCACACAGCTAGAGAAGTACAGAGTTTTGGAGCTCATTGGAACTAATGACAGTTCAGGGAGAAGACATTTAAATATTGGGGGTGAGGGGGTGGGAATTAACAGTGAAACCGTAATTTGAGTCAAAAAATCTGGATTCAATTCCTAAATTTGAGTGTTAACTGATCATCATTCGTTTTCCAAATGTATATCACCTCTCAGAGGATAGCTTGGTGGGTTAATTGAAATGCATAGCAGCATGCAATAGATATTAGATATTATTTAAATCTGAATCTACCTAGAAGATAAATTTTGCTTACTTCAGAGTTTTCATAAGACGTATCCCTGGCCTTTATATAGTCAACTATTAATTCCTGAAACACTGTGGTCTACGCTCTCTCCATTGAGTCAGAGTGCAGAGAATCTTGGTGAAAAGAGAGGCCCTGTCCTCTAAGAAGCACCAAAAGCACCTTCTCTATATTGTAACTCAGCCATCCTTGACGTGCAGCAGGACAGTGCCGTGTGTTCCAGTCAGCTTTAACTCCCCCTCTCTTTTTCGTATCAGATGATCCTCTTTTCTGCCTGCTGCATCTGTGGACTCATTGGGGGCATCTTGAATTTTCAGTTCCTTCGGGCGGTGACAAAGAAGACCTCTTCCCTCTATCCCCTGCATCTCGCGTCCATGTCTCTTGCGTGCATTGGGATCGGGGGCTGCACCCTCTCTTCCTGGCTCACTTGTCGACTAGCCAGCTATGAACAGAGGAGGATGTTCTCCGAGAGGGAGCACTCTCTGCATCACTCTCATGAAATGGCTGAGAAAGTGAGTTTGTCCCTCTACCTCTCATTGCTGTCACTCGATGAAGACTGCAGCCAAATCTAGGTGAATCAACTTGCAGCTTTAGATGAGAATTTGAGGAATTGGATTTTATAAAAATGTGGCCTTATTGGACTAAGAATAGGAATTTTAAATTATTTTTTTCCCTGTAATTCTGGGCACACCTATTTTTGACATAATTTTCTCTATCTATACAAAAACACAGCTCCTAAAATAGAACTAATAAAATATTGAATGTCTTATAAATATGGATTTTTTACGTATTGTATTGAGGAAAAACATAAACTAAAAACACTCTCAACTCAATAATGTCAGTTTTAGAAATCCGATGGATTCTCCTTTCTAGCTCACCCCTTGTGCTTGTAAGTAGATGCATTTGATTATGTAAATTAGATTTTCACGCATAAAGGGGCCTTTTAATAAGGCAACAAAAAGCCCTGCCTATCCGTGCAGATATTACAATACACATAAAGCTTCATTTAATTCTCATCTAAGCTTCCTGCATATTTGGGTAGCTTTGCCTGTGTTTTAAATAATGTTCCTTGCATAATTGTTTCATGATACCCATTCAAACAAGAAGTTACATTTATTGCATCAAAGGACAAATGATATAGGGAGCTGTCTGTGTTTCTTCTACATTTTGTCCGTATTTCTTAATTCAGCTCCTGCTACTGGATCTGTTAAGGAAAAGATAAAACATTTGTAAAATAAACTCACTAAGATAATGGCCACATCACATTTTACTTGATATCATGGAATTAAAATTGCATAACAACAGAATAGAAGAAAGAGTAGCAAGAGTTACAACTGCATACTTCTTTATAATGTGATTTTGAGAAAAAATATTCTGTAGTTTATGTGTTTCCCTTTCATATACAATCTGTACACTCAAATAAGGAGAGTAGATGCTCTTAAATTGTTCCAAGAAAGCAATTTTAAACAGATCTACATGTATCCTTCAAAAAAGAATTAATAGTACAAATAGCAGGACTGGTAATTTAAAGAAATGGATTGTTAAAAGTAGGTTATCACTATATATTTGGATAATGGCTCTTTTGTGCTCTATTTTTGTACTAGTGTGATTTAGGTTTCTGTGTATATGCTTGTGCAATATTTATTGTATGATTGTTATATTTATATTAGAGATTGAGGGCTATTGAAATAACCGACTTGCCCAGCTGCCCGGTGGTGCCCCCGACACCAGAGTTACCTACAAGGTACGCTGATTTCTAGGGAGTTACCATGTTGTAATGTCACTGCAGGAAGCACTGCCTCTTCTAGGAAGCCATGATGTCAGCAGATCAGTCTGGACTGATGCTGTGATATTGTTCCTCAAAGTACTGCTTTTGTGAGAACTACTTTGAGGACCTGACATAAACCAACATGGCAAAGTCTTGCAGCTTGAAAGTTGGTTGAGTATTTAAAATATTCAGCCTGCCTGTAAGCATCCAAACACATTTCTGCTTGGATGATTTGTGACTCCTTTACTCGCTGCTACATCATGATTCTGACTCGATATCATTCACAGACCAGAGTTCTATTTTTAATAATACATGTGTCTGATAAAGGCAAACTTTGTATCGCTCTCATGCTAAAGCTGCATGAGTAGATAACTTAAGTTTGACACTAATACAGTAAAAATTCTGTATAAAAGCTTTCTTCTTGTAAACCTATCTGATATGATACATTTCAAATTTATTTCCCATATTTTATATTTCTGAAAATAAATAGTCACCATTCTTGCTTTGGTTAAAAAATATAATAAGAAATACAGGGAGTCACACAGATATTATGGCCCAATTGCAGAAAGTATATCCATTTGCAAACAGTCACATTTGGTCCTCCCCAAATTTAAAGTATAATCTTTTGCTAAATTGGACATGCCTATCTGCAAATAAACTGAAGATACTTGACCACTTAAAAACTAATTTTCACCGTTCTTTTCCTACCAGTGATTTTTCTGTGTCCATATTAGGGTGACTTTAGTTAAGAAGATTCTTTCTTTTTGTAAGGTTTTTAAAAACTGGATTTTTTTCTTAATCCCACAATAAAAGTTTATACCTTAATTTTTTATGATTATTTTTAAGCTACTTTTTGAATGCAAAGTTATTTTAGGAGAAGAACAGGCATCTATGAATCTTACTTCTATAAATTCCTTGGAAAATTGTTTTTGTCCTACTAGAAGGAATAGAAATAGATGGATGAGTAAATTTTATTAAAGATCATTTTGGAGAGATCATTTCTATTTTTCTTGCCACCAGTAGTGAGTTTTTAAATGAACGTCAAATCAGGTATCTTATCAATAAACTTACCCTCAGCCCAATAACCCCAATGTATTATCAGACCTACTTTCACAGTATATGTCTAGCAGAGACAGCCTCTCAGTTATAGTGAACCATTGCCAGACAGTAGAGGCAGGCTATTGGCGCCCAAAGAACTTCTCCACTTTTTGTCAGAGCTTTTACCCTAAACTGGTTTGAGTTTTTAGGCCTTAGGCAATTCCTCAGCACCTTATTAGGGTAGGTATAGTGGATACCCACATACAAGACTACCCTTATGGCCTGGAAGGGGCCAGGCACTTTGCATGGAGAGATGGGTCTTGATGTGAGAAGAGGAAGAGTCTTCCTTGCATATTGTCTTCTTCCTCAGCATTTTCTTGACTGTAGCTCTACCCCGTCTTCTAAAAGACACCAAAGTTTTCAAAAGCCAAGTTCCAAAATCAGACCAATTCCTACGTTCCAGCCCCTCACTGATTCTCCTAAGCAACTTTCAAAACCACCAAATCCAAGAAGTAAGCATCTATATTTTACTCCATCTCCTATATTGAGTTTTCAAAGAGAAGATACTAAAAATGAGGCATGTGATATCTTTTCATTTTTGAAATAAAGATTTGGAAGAATTTCTAAAGTTTACAGAAGCAAACACATTACTTTTTACTTTTAATTCACCCAAACAGAAATTAGATATACCTGATAGGCTTAAGATCATTGAGAAAATAATTTATTTCAATTGGAGTCCTCTTTACAGCTCTTTTGCAAATAGGCTTGTTCAAGTGTGGAAAGATGTTTTCATCTATTTTTAGATAGTTTTGCCTAAATATTATTTATAATATGGTGCACTAACCATTATAAATGTGAATGGGCCTCACATGTCCTCATTACCTTTTATTGTGTAGGGAAGAGTTTAACGTTAACAAAACATATGACTCCAAAGCATCTGAATTTTTCTTAAATTAACATATTTTCTAAAATTGCAAGTGAATCTTTTTATGTAAGTTCATTCTTGATATCGAAATTTCTGTTGCCTTCCCATGTAGTTTTCCTTATTAACTACTTAGTAATTGATCTCTTAAAAAAACATGTTAAGAGCTTTATTTTAATTTTTTTTTTAATTTTTATTTTTTAAATTTATTTTGTGTGCGTGTGGTTTTTTTTTTAACATCTTTATTGGAGTATAATTGCTTTACAATGGTGTGTTAGTTTCAGCTTTTACGGTTTGTTTTTTACTGTATGAGTGAAGTGTCGTGAAAAGCAATCTGTCCTACTATGAATTACTAGTGATCTTCAGTTACAGATAGGCAATCCCCTGGTGGACATTTTTCAGTTCTTCACAAAAAGCCCACACATTTTTCTATAGAGCAAAGGTAACCCCTAGAATCTGTTGGCATTTTGTTGACATGCTCAACAGAGGAACCTTTACATTGAAAAAACTTGAGTATTTAACCATCTTCTTTCTAGGTGAGGTCTTTCCAAAACAGAGTTGAGGGCTGAGAGGGGAAACTAAGGGGGCTGAGGAGAGATTGAACTGTTGCTGTGGGTAGAAGACTTCGGTCTAACAGACTGTCACTTCAGCGTTTCATGGGTTCCAAGATGCCATGAAATTTCATTTCCTCAAATTCAGCAACAACACTAATCCTTGTCCTCCCCCAAAAGTCAGCAAGTTTTTCAATGGCTTGAAATTTCTGTTTTGTAAACCCATTAATCAAATTAATGTCTTACTCTGAAAGTGAATTTTAATTAATTCATGTTATTTTCCTAACAGGAAATGACAGACAACATGAGCAATGGAGGACCACAGCTGATATTCAATGGAAGAGTATAATCAATATTTTAAAGAACTGAACATTTTTAAAGATTTTCATGAGGCAAAGAAATACCAAAGGACTAGGAGATAAGTTAAAACAGTTCTTGAATTTGCTGTTATCTCTCCTGAGTACTTACTAAAATTATTCTTCCTCTATTTTGCCTCACTTTACTTCTTCAGCTTTTTTTTTTACTGGTGAAAAGCTTTCCAGAAATGTTCTAGTACAGTAATTTCAACCAACTTTCCAGATTGTTCTAAAAAAGACTTTTCAGGAAAAAAAAAAAAAGGAATAGATAAAATAGAAAGATTCACATTCTACACAAACACTATTTGACTAGCATGAGTGTTAGATTTGTAATGACATATTTCATATAAGTAATTAAAAAGTGCAAATATCACGAAATAACAATAATTTATTGATGTCTTTGTTCTGAAAGACAATAGCTTCAAAGAATGCCACAATTTAAAACCTCAGCAATGCCTTGTTATAAAAACATTGTAATTATTTTCAATTTGTGAATGAACTATATTTCATAATTTATTTGTAAATTACCAAAAAACCTAAAACATAAAAAAGAGGTTTTTTAAGAGAGACAATATTAATCTGTATGATATTTTTGCATTTTTCCACAGAGCGAAAAGTTATAAATGAATATGTTTTGATTATACTGTGTAGATTGATGGGCATGTTTATGAATGAGCCTAAGAATAAAATAAAGTATGTGTGTGTGTGTGTATGTGTGTGTATGTATACTGTAAATATAGAAAAATATATATGGGACATACTTATAGCATTCATGAATGTAAATAAGTAGGAGAAAGGAAATTGTGGTGTTGTGGGGATATTGTCAAGATTCTATTCCCACAGAAATGGGAAAGTGATTGTTCAAGGCTTTTCTATGCCCACAAAGTCACTAATTTCTACTATATTTTTTCAGTTTTATTTCTTTATTATGTCTGCTGTGTGTAAATATCATTGTGGCTGATATTATGGAGTTAAGTGATCTGAATAGTGTAGTATCAAGATAGATTGCTTAATTATCTGGCCATTTTACTATTATTATGATATTTATGTAAAAACAATTATTAATATTGATTTATAAGCATAACAACTTTAATTCAAATACTTTCACATTTATAAATATAGACAGAATGACTTGCAATTATTCATGTTATTTATATTTCAAACACTTTACAGCCCAATTAAATTATATAAAAGGACAGATGATGTACGCCCAAAAGATGCAGGTACAATTAGCTTTGTTAGAATTTAATTTAGGTTTTTTTGTTTTGTTTTACAATTCACATGGAAAAATACAGACCATTTTTTAAGAATGCCTATATCCAAAGAACCTGAAAGAATTCTCTGTAGAAGGAAATTAAAAGATAGGCTTATATTTACACAGCTAAATTCAACCCTCTCTTCCATAACGGAATGTTAAAATAGTAACCTATGACACTACATATAGGCGAGAAAATAGCTTGGTCTTTGAAAATATTTATGAGAATATAACTTGTGGCAACAGATAAAGAAAGTATATATTTTAAAATATATAACTCTCATTGTATTGTATACTTTTATTATTCCCCAAAGCTAATCAGTTTTCAAGTCATTTTTTATGAGTTACTTACTGAATGATAGGTAAATTAACACCTTTAATATCCAGTATTGGAACATGTTATAATTTAGAAGCAAAATATAGGTTTTAGTTGTGCTAACAAAATAAAAATAATGCCAGTTAATGGAAATCTGAAGGTCTTTTAGATTTATAACAACTTGATCATCACCTACCCTATTTAAATCAGCTTATAAAAAATCTGTTTGTATCTGTTCAAAAGAAATGACGGGACTGTGGTTGTCTGGTGTAGTTTTTTAAGTCTCCCAACTCGTATGAATAACTTCACTAGCCAGCAGATTTACGGAAGTGGCCCACAAATGCAGCCTCAAATAATGAATCAACTTCATTTCTGTTTATTTGATGCCATAAATAGGCATGATCTTTGTCACTGAAAATCTATACTATATAATGCAGGTATTTTGTGTGTATATGGTTCTACTGATTTTATGCAAGGATGTAGTTTTGTACTGAAAGAATAACCACTGACTCTAATTTTAGGTGGCATTTCTTTGTAGACATGTTTGTACAATACAGAGTTATAATACATCAGTAAGATGTTTTAATTCCTTTTGAAATGATATATGAAATCACCCATTAAAGGACAAAAGTAGGCATATCACTGCTTAGACATAGAGTTAAGAAGAGATGCCATCATCACAGTTATTCCAGTAGTCTACAGTGTATTTAACCAAGTATAGATATATCTTTAATGTAATTATTTTAACTTAGTAGTTTCAGGACTCAGTTATTTAGAGTGATTTATTTGGGATGTGTAGTGATTCTTTTTGAGATAAGTAGGGGAAGTTAGGAAGACATTGTTCAAGTACTTAAAAATTTAATTTTCATAAAACATTGAACTATGAACTAGAATATTTTAAGTGACCACATTACAGTTTTAGCATGAGCCCACACTTGGGAAAAAGTAATGTGATACTAAATTAGAAAAAAATATGTGAAACTAATGTGGTGGTGTGCTGTAGAGACTAGCTACAGAAAGGTGCAGTAATTATAAGCATAAAACAATAAAAGTGGACTCTGCCTGAAAAATTTTCAACATGTGTGTGTGTCTCTACACATACATATATATAATATGAGTTGCTTAGAAGTGGGACATAGTATGATGACTCTATTGATATGTCTATATAATAAATGGTGTGTTTTGAAACTACATATGGTGTGAGCTTTCTTTCCATCACGATACAAAAAATAATTTCCCCAATTAGTTGATGAATAGATGTGCAGTTCTGAGATTGGCAGGGGACAGGATGCTGTGAGTGAGGAGAGGACATGGGAGTAAGAAAGGGCATTTAATCTTTCCTGTTTGAGCAAATGGGAAAGATTAAAGTATGCTCTAATGTAGACAGGAAGTGGTTGAAGATACAGGATAAAATGAGCATGATAAAAGAAGGTGAGATCCCTAAAGAGGCAGGAGGAAATAGGATAGAGATCATAGGAGATAGAATTAACTGGAGATAGGAGATCTCACAAATGAAATCTTTACCTGAACTATTTAGAGAACTCTGCTGACCTATTTGGATTTGTCAGATTGGTTGCTACTGGCATTTAGGGTGGACAGTAATTCATTGTTCAGACTGTACTATGCATTTCAGGCCATTAAGCATCTCTGGCCCCCACCCACTAAATGCCAGGAGGACATTTCAGTTGTGACAATAAAAACTATCCAACAAATTTGCACCTATATCTTTGGTAGGGAAGTTTTGCCCCCTAATTTAGAACCACTGAGGAAAACCCTTGAACATGATCCAGAGCAACCAATGTTAGGGCTACCCACAAGTGTAGATGTGAATTGCTCAGGGTCATAAATTCACTGTTCTTAGGTCTACTATATTATCTGATACAGTAGTCACAATCCTATCCACATGTGATTATTTAAATTTAAATATAAATTAATTAAAACAAAATCAAATATTCAGTTTCTCAGTTGAGCTAGTCACGGTCCAAGTGCTGAACAGCCACATATGGACAACAGTTATAGAATATTATGCATCATCTCAGAAAGTCCTATTGGACAATGCTAGTCAAAAGCACATCGAAGATAATGGTTCCTCACCCTCAGTACTTATAAAACTTCTTCCACAGTCAGCCAATTATCATTATAACAGAATGTGTGAAAAGAGTTGGTAAACACTCCATGGAATTTGAAGTTGGTGAACCAGTTAAATCCAAGGACTGAACGAAACTAGCAAAACTACAGTGTAGGTCAAACACGTAGTAAAGTTAAGTTGCTTTAGAAATTTCATGTTTAAAAACAAAATCTGTTCATGCAAAGATTCCACTAAATTATTAAATATTTTATGTTTGACAGATAAAATGAGATGTATAACTCCTATTTTCGAAGAAATTTATTCAGCTTATCACCATGTGTCAATGGAAAATTCTGCATTTCTTGGGCTTGAGAAGGTGAGAACAGTATGCTGCCCTCTACTTTTTTCATTGACTTAGCTTGAAAGTGGCATGTTTAGAACTACATTTTCAGATTATTTAGCAAATACATTTCAGAAACTTAGAGAGAGCATCTTAAGTACCATTTGGTTAGAACACCGTTTCCAAATAAAGTTTCAGAACTTGGCATCACTTCACTCTTTTCTCCCTTAAATCATTTTTCTGGAAACATATGTAATATTTCTTACTCAAAGTATATGACAGCCAAGAAATGCAATTATTCCAAGTCCATAAATCACACGTCATCAGTTACTCACAGCAGAGGAAACCAATTCAGAAATTGCTGGAATGTGGATGCCGAGTAAAGTTATACAAAAGGATTTTTTAAAACTCTTTTTGTCAGGAAAATTATCTACTGAATACAAAATCTTTTACTAGGAATGTATTTCCCAAGAAATATATTGTGAAAAGTCAAATTCTAGATCTAAAATAATTTATTTCACTATTTTAACAGTTCAGTATCATCTACATCAACTAACTGTAGGCAGAACTAGGAGCATCTTCACTTTCCTTCACATCAGCTAAAGACTACTGATTTCAAAGCTTTTCCTGCCTTAGCATCCAAAGGCTGTGCTTCTTTAGCCACACAAGGCATCACAAGCCTTACCCCCAAAGCCAAAATGTACTGTGTTACTGAAAATTGCTAGAGAGACTCTAGGAGCTTCACAGAAAAACCTAAAATCTTGTCAAATTTGCATTGTCTTTTATTGACTACAGTGATCGCTCCTTGTTATTAATCAATCAGGATATTGGTCCTCACCTACTCACTAAGGCAGGGGACCTCAAACATCATTCCACAACATCTGGGGCTGAGGCTAAAAGAAATTCTTTGGGCCCTCCAAGCTTACTGCCCAGGCAAGAAAGCCACAGCCCTTTGCAGGTGGCTATACAAGCCAACACTGTCCTTCACTCTGTCCCTTACTGTGAATCAGCAAGGAAAGAGGTAACACTCAACCTTTTTCACATAAATGGACTTGAAGGGCCCTATGCTGCTAGATGTCCACTGCCCCATTACTATCCCGAAAGTCTTTCAAGATTTGGACATATCTGTCTTTTCTGTCTTCTAAGTGTATTAATACTTTTACATCAATATCTAAGCAAAATACAATAAAGGCTCTGTGTCCTTTATAATAAAACAAATTGCGGGAAAGAATATCAAGTTTTCAAGTCATGATAGAGAGGCAATATCAGCCTATTGCCATCTGTCAGCAAAACCTATGGTGGTGCAGCAGGTAAAAGACAACCATTTATTAAGTGCTATTATAATGTACATTGTCTATAAATGTGACTATTCCTCTATCATATGAATAGCATTTATTTTATTTGAAATAAAGAAAAGGTGGCAAGACATCAGTATTTCACCCGAAAGGTGAGGTCATTTCTGGCTGTAACTGTGACTCTTAAAGTCATTCAACCAAATCATGCAACTTATATACACTTAGGTCTAAAACCCAAACCACAACTCCACTGCATATGAAGCACTGCCCTTGACTTGTTCTGCTTCTTCTGATTTCAGATCCAAAATCTGCTCTGTGGTGCTACCTTGATTTTGGTTTCTGGCCCCTGAACTTGAACCTGAAACTTTATCTCTCTGGTTGACAGTCTTTGACTGCCACAGCCACGTGCTTCACTCTAAGCCAACAGGACTTCACCAACATTAGTTACCTGGCAAACAGGCATGTGCTCAAATTGAAAACAGTAATTCAAAGGAAGGATCTCAGGTGACTAAAGGGAAAGCTTGAGCTCTCTATACCTTGAATGTAAAAAGACTGAAAAATCTAGGGGGTCATTGGAGACAGCCAGGGAGCTGTAAGTAAGAAACCAAGGCAAGATCATTTTTCCTTTTTTTCTTTCTTTTTTTTAAGTTGGGGTATAGTTGCTTTACAATGTTGTGTTAGTTTCTGCTGTACAACAGAGTGAATCAGCTGCAGGTATACGTATATCCCCTCCCTCTTGGACCTCCCTCCCACCCCAGCCCCATCCCATCCATCGAGGTCACCACAGACACCAAGCTGAGCTCCTTGCGCTATACAGCAGGTTCCCACCAGCTATCTGTTTTACACATGGCGGTGCACAATACGTCAGTCCCAATCTCCCAATTCATCCCATCCCCCGTCCACCCCCCGCCCCGTGTCCACATGTCCGTCCTCTGCGTCTGTGTCTCTATTCCTGCCCTGCAAATAGGTTCATCTGTACTATTTTTCTAGATTCCACATATATGCGTTAATATACAATATTTATTTTTCTCTTTCTGACTTCCTTCACTCTGTATGACAGACTCTAGGTCCATCCATGTCTCTACAAATGACCCAATGTCATTCTTTTTATGGCTGAGTAATATTCCACTGTACATATGTACCACACCTTCTCTATCCATTCATCTGTCGATGGACATTTAGGTTGCTTCCATGTCCTGGCTATTGTAAACAGTGCTTCAATGAACACTGGGGTACATGTGTCTTTGGGCTTCATAAGGGGATTGGACCAGTAAGCTATAAAGAAAACTAATTTTATAATGAACAAAATTCTGCTTTTATATGTTAGATCTGTTCATTTCTTGTAGTATCTGTCTTTTTCTTCTTTTAAATCTCTAGTTTAGCCTACTCACCTGCACCAAAAAACATCAGATGAAGAGGTTTTATTCAAGCAGAGATAACACTGTCAGTAAGTATCATTCTAAAGCCGATATGGTGCATGACAGCAGGAATCACACCAAGAAATGTCATGGGAAAGTGAGACACAAGGGGATAGAGTTGCTTTCATTTAGTCATTGGTCCTCCTCGCCCAGAAATACCCATTTCTGTGTGAATTTTGGAGTTCCAGAGTTTTATTTGACTGACAAATGTGCCTTTTATGTAGTGTCTTCCCTTGTAAATTCTGCACACTGTTGCATTCTTTCACAAGTGAGAAAGTCCATTTTGCCACTGGATAAAGATAAATTCATTATTGCAATCATTTCCGAAGCATAAAAGTATTAAGAGCATCTTGTAGCCATAAGAGGAAGTGGAGAATATGATCCATTAGTATGCATTTTGTGTAATTACTTGAGAGTAAATTCTAGGTCAAAATGCACCATGCCTAAACTCCATGTTTATCTGCTTTCCACTCTCAAACTTTCCATACCATGTTCTTTGGAATATATTTAATGTCAAAGATCTGTGAGTTCACACCTACACGAACTCTGCAGCCAGCAAGTGGTTTATTAAACTACAGCTTTAAAATAATATTCAAAAAATAGAAAAGGAAACAGTTTTCTCTTTTTGTTCTGAAGTGAGCTAAAGACAGATGGAAGTAGATGAGAATTTCCATAGACACCCTTGCAAGCACCATGTTTAATTTTATTGGCCAGATTCCTCGGATTTGAAAACCTTGAAAGAGGGGTGTTGAAACTCTGTTGCAGAGACATCTAGTTGAGAAGAATATAGGGCCTTAGGAAAAATACTGTCCCTAGTTTTCATCAAAGGACAGGAAGTTATATAAAGATGGCACCAAATCCTCAGAAAGTAACCCAACCCTTCTGATACCTTCTTAACCTCTTTCCAACCATCACCAGTGCATACAGCTACATGTGTACACCCACATACACAAACACACATCCCAAATGAAATTTATTATTTAAGCCAATCCTTTTCACCTAGAATCTTTCATCCAAAAGGGCTATGAAGTTGCCTTCCTGGTAATGACTGATAGATACCTAGGTAGATACTTGCAACCTCAGGTGGGTGAAGCTAACCCATTGATATGATTCTATGATTTTATCTAAGTCCATAGTTTAAAGTTCAGGTTTAAACAAATACACACACACACACACACACACACACACATATACATGTAGGGAGAGACAGAGAATTCTAACACACACATTCCTAGGTAATAGAACATCTGAACTATGGCCAGGAGATAAAGATAAAGCATAAAGATCAGGATGTTTCAACACTATTATATCTGGTTACCACGGAAGTCAGACACAAATAATTACATATCTAGAGAGTGAAAATACAATGAATACTTAAGATTTGTGCCCTTGTTATTACCCTCATAAGCACCTAACGTGATTTACCAATAGTCTATTTATTAAAACTGTGTGAAAACTGTATTTATATATTAAAGATGAGAAAAAAGGTTGCCTCTATACTGAAGAAGTTGAGTAAACACTGACTCTTCATGGGAACTGGCAATTTATGTATCCTTTGAGAAATTCTGAATTAATAAAAATATTCAAATAGTAAGATAATTGAAGCATAGTAGTGTTTAAGATAAAATTATCACATTAGATAAACAATTTTTGTACACCTTCTCTTTTTTACAAATGAAAGTGTGTCCGGGTGTATTTGTTGTTAATTTAAAATGGCTGTGCCTCTTATTTCAGTGACAGAAGAATTGCAGGAGGTTTTGGCTATGCCTTAGAGAAAACAGAACATATACGTGTGTTAATACAATAAGAATAACACATGTTTTGTAGAGGACTGTTTTCTTTCATGAAGATTATTCTCTACTCCTTGGAAATAATCCTATTTTGACTTCGTTTGAATTTGTTTCAATAGATAGGTTGTAATGCAAAATTTACCATAATGTTATCCCTTTCAATATAATGCAAAGGGGAACGTAAACTGAAATTCTTCTTTCAGTATAAGAAATGCATGGAAATTATGTAATGGCTTCTACCCTTCTGAGTCAATGTAAATTGGGTACTATTTTATGTTCCTTATTTTACAGACGTTATAGTGTTCGAACACTAAACCATATGAAAGAAGTAATTAACTACATTGTTGATTATCACTGTATTTACATCAGTTATACCTGAACAGAAATCATAAATTCAGAGCCTCTCTTCTGTATTTCAAGCCTCTTTACAGCCCCTGGTTCTCAAACTTCAGCGGGTTTTATAATCACCTAGAGCACTTGGTAAAATGTATTGCTGGGCTCCATCCCAGAGGTGTGATTTAGTAAGCCTGGGTGGGGCCTAAGAATCTGCATGTCTAACTACTTCTCAGGTGATGCAGCTGTTGCTGGTCCAGGGACCTGACTTTGAGGACCACCAATAAAATGTAACCTCATTAAAGCAGTCAGGTCTTAACTTATAGACAGATACATTTGAATAATTTCATTTCTCTGTATTTTCAGCAATAGCTATAGCTTGCAAAATATAAAATCTATTACATCCAATAAAATGTAATATAGTTTGCTTTTTTATTTCATTTTTTTCAGTGCAAGCACGGTGTACACCTGTTAGTTCAACAATCTAAGAAGCCAGTAGAAAGGGCTTTCAGAGTCAAAACTTGATCCTATGTCCTTTATTGAAGGATTATAGGTAAAAAAAAAAAAACAAAAAACCAGCTGTCAATGAATAGTTGCCTTGGTTTTTGCCATTCCTACAGTACTTTGGGCTAAAGCAAAACTTTATAAATTTAAAGCTCATGTTTGCCATCTGCTGACACATTTGTGAATTACAAGTAGTCTGCATGGTTGGTATATATTGTGTTCAGATTTTTGTGTTTTGTTTCTTCATTTCCAAAACCCATTAGGTAAATTTTATACATGTATTTTCCCCAAAAGCACTGTATTTCACAATTTATTGAACAACTAAGATACAACTGTTTCCCAAAGTGAACACATTTATTTCAAACAGCTAGTTTGTATTGAAGCTATTTTAATTTTTCCTACTGACAAATGAAATTGCAAATTTGTCAGTAGGAAATTGTAAAATCTTCAGTAACGGGAATCCTTTTGCTGATTTTCTGATTTTTTATTTTTAGTATAAAACAATGCACGCTCAATATAATAATATATGAAAATTCGCTCAAAGGAAAAAAAGCCATAAACCAACCCACCCTCAAGAGATAACTAGTATTAACACACGGTATTTATATATCCATATTCTTTTCTAATCACATAAGTGTGCATATTTCCAGTAAAAATCAAAGCATACAGCTCAAATTACTTTGTAATTTATTTTGGCCAAACCACCAATTATCGCATATTTATATTGCTCCAGGGATTCTTTGATTGAAAGAAATAGAAACAGACTAACATAATACAGTGTATGTGTGTGCATGTTGGAAAGGGAAGGATCTGTGGTTAAAAAAAAAGTATAGCAAGTTGCAGGAACACTTTTCTCTCTTTCTTTGGGGTCAGTGGACATGAGGTCAAAGTCATTTCTAACCTCCTCTCTTCTTGAAAAAAGGGGGATTTTCCTAGCACAGACTTGCCTTTGGCTTGACAGGGCTTTTCATGAGACAGGGACCATCATTGCCTGACTTCCTATTACAATTTGATCAAATTTTAGAGAAAAAGAAAATGGTGCAGACCAAATATAGGTCTGTCACAGTGAAATAAACTTTGTGTATGTGTGTGGGATGGGAGATAGGTAGGAGGGATCTCATTGTACTTCTGTTTTCTTCTTCCCTGGAGTGGTAGGTGGAATAGGTTAATTTGGGAAAGTCACTCCATAATGTTGAAAATTTACACACAGGCTGAATCACCCTTTCACTCTTTGAAATCATGCAGAGTGTGGATAGTGGCTAACAATCAAACCAGATTTAAAAGATTAAAAAGTAGAAAACATTCTCAAAATCAAACAAGCAAATTGCCTTTGAACATCCAAAGAGTTACAAAACTTCATATTTTAAATTTGTGTGTAATCATTACTGGAGTAATTGATTTCAGGTAAGTTTTGTTTTGACTGAATTGTCCTGATGTCCAGCTTGTTTTTTACTAAATTGTGTTTGGACAAATTGTTTTCATTCATGTTTTATCATCTGCAGACAGCCTAGATGCATCTTGACTCCAAGGAGAGGTTTTGATTTAATTGGTCTGGAGTGCCCTCTACGCATCAGGAGAAGTTAAAACTCCTCAGGGGATTTGGATGTTCAGCCAAGGTTGAGAACACTGAACAAAGGGGTCCAGCACAGGGCGGCTGCAGGGCTTTGCAACAAAATCAAGGTAAAGTCTGTTACATTTCCCATTTATGGACTTAACATGTTCACCATTGGGCTTTGGGAGCAGTTTCTTCCAATTCTCATCTCTTGCTAAATTTGAAGTCAATTAAAGAATACTAAAGAAAATGCTTTTTACTTACCTTATTTGAACCTTTTATCATCTCTATAGTAGGCAGGGCAAGTATTATTATCCCTATTTTACAAGTGGAAAACAGGTATAGAGAGAGTTTTTTCACAGTACCTAGGGGACGTGGGAGGGTGTTAGTACTTATACCACTAATTGATATACATTTCTCTTGGCACTTATGCAGTCTAATACATGTTACATGTTTATGTCTAGTCCTATTTCCTCACTTAGACTGTAAGCTCTTTATCACCTGTTATTTTATTCATTCATTTAAGATGCACTGTGTTGACAAAAAATTTAATCAATTGTCGATCTAAGAAAGAAATGGAAAATTTTATTCGAGCCAACCTGAGGTTTATAACCTGGGAGATAGCCTTTCAGAAAGCTTTGAGAACTATTCTGCCCGTTAGATGGCAAAGCACACTTCTACACGTTTTTGAGACAAAGGGTTATACATCAAATGAGGCATCAACAGTTTATACAATCCAGATATGCACTTAACGAAGTGAGTAGTGGTCATCATGACCCCTTACAGGATGAAGAAGGAAGGTTATCTCCTAAGGAGGTCTTGTTACTGCAGATGCACAATACACACTAATGGGGAGGGAGGAGGCCCAAATCAGCAGAGAAAATTCTTACGTTTAAATTTGTCTTGTCTTGCCATAAAATGTGAATTTTATTTCATCTCTATTTTATTTTCGAGTCATATGGCGGTTGCAGTGGTGAACTAGACTGATATCATGGTCCCAGCCTTAGTGACCTTGGAGTTTAGGTAAGGAGGCGGGGGAGGGGAGACAAACAGGCGATTAACATAAAATTAATATAAAACCAGTGCTTGATGGTGGTAATTTACAAAGATGGGGGAACTACCTTATCATTAGGTGGGGAAGAGAAGTAGGGTGGTATTAAACTACTCAGAGGAAAAGAGTATAAATCTGAGCTAAAATTTGACACAGGAGTAGAATTTTCCCATGTGAGAGAAGCTGCCCTATTCCCAGATAGAAGGAATAGCATAAGACTGAAGAGAAAGGGAGAGGAAGATTGGGGGGGGGGGGGGGGGGGGGGGGGGGGAGAGGGAGTGGGGAGGGGCAGAAGGTGGGCTGAAAGTGGCTCACTGAGCATGCTGGGGCCAGCAGCTAGTGTAAAGTGAGGAGTGGTAAATGAAAATACTGGGCGCAAATTATAAAATGGTTTGGTAATTTAAGAGCCGGATTAAGGAGTCCGTGTCGTCCTGAGGGAAATGGGGTGCCTGTGTGAGGCTTTAAACAGGGCAAGCTCATGGAGATCTGGTTGCTCCAGAGTATGCTCTTCACCATAAAACTAAGCTTCCACAGGCAATTCTGAAGTTTCGGAAGCAAGGACGGAAAAACAGCTCCGAAGAGAGTGATGTTTCGGCTTTGGGTCCCACAGGCCTTGGGGCTGATGTGATGTTTGTGGGTACAAGAGAGGCCCTTGGGATGACAGACTGAGCCATTTGGAAAGTGGTGGTACGATTTCCTGAATTAGTGATTACACAATGAGAAGAGAAGCCGGGCTGGAGAAGGATGATGGTTTCGTTTTCAGAAATGTTGCATCTGAGGCATCTGGGCTGTTTTTTAGGATTGGGTTCTCTGCACAAAATATATTCCATAAATATTTTTAAATTTATTTATGGTACCGTCCAAGCTTGTAAACCTACCAAACCACCTTACGACTGGATATGATCAAAGTGTGAACCCCTAATAAATCGACATTCTAAATCCAATGAGGACGTAGCGAAAATACGGGTTTGCGCTCTCTTAAGCGACGGAGTGATGGTTGGCCTTTGAGCATGCTCAATGCTTAACCAGGCTCCTAGCTCCACAGGCGTCCAAGTGCGAAAAAGCGGTTGCCCCCTGCTGGTCAGAACTGAGTACTTCAGCGCCAGGAGAGGAAATTTCCTAGGGGCGTGGTAGCTGGTGGATGACGTAGAAACCCGGCGTCCGGAGAGAGGCGGTTATTGACTGCGCAAGCAGTGCGCGCCGTGGGAAACCTGACCAGCCGCATGGCTGCCGGTTGCTCAGCGTCTCCGCGGCCGAAGGCGGCCTCAGAAGGGCCGGTGGTGGGACCGGCCGGCGTCTTGCCTTGCCTAGAATTGCCTACCTACGCGGCCGCTTGTGCGCTCGTGAATAGCCGCTACTCCTGCCTGGTGGCGGGGCCGCACCGAAGACACATCGCACTGTCGCCGCGCTACCTTAACAGGAAACGCACCGGTATCCGAGAACAGCTCGATGCCGAGCTCCTGCGCTATTCCGAGAGGTACCAGTCTCTTACACTTTTTTTCCCCAGAGCGGACAACATCATAACGTTGCTTACTGCTCCTTCTTTGGGGCACGGGACGGGGGCAGCGGGTGGACGTCCTAATGGCGCAGCAGAAAAGGGGCGAATGGGAGGTCGCACCGGCCTTGGCGAGCTTACCCCGAGGCATTCTGGAGTGGCAGTCCACCTCGAGAGGCTAGTGCCTCCCTGGTCAAGATCTGTACAGAGTCCCTTTCATAGGCAAAGAAGAAAACGTTAAGGTGAAATGAATTGTGTCGGCGGAAGGGGTGAAGAAGGTCGCTCCACGAGAGGTAGAGGTAAGAATAGACCGGGGGTCAGGAGACCGGTTAGTTCTGTATGTCTTCTCATTTGACAATGTGGAATGCAGTACTTCAAAAGATTCTCTCTCACTATATAGAAAGTTATACATGAAGCATTAATACTTCGTTTAGTCGTTTATTTATAAACCACGAAGGGCGGTTTTTATTGTTTTGGCCCTGGTACTTTCCCTGGGTTCTTTTCTCTTGGACCTGATCAGGGATGAGAGAAATACTATTACTTTGTTTCCTTTTTAAGAGTAGGAAAAGGAAAGCCTATTGCTCTTGAAGGTGAAAAAAACCTTTTGATGCATTTAAAGTAAGATATTCGAAAATAACTTGAAAACTCTTAGAATTACAAGCGTGGAGGGTCAAGGGGAGGGGGCAGATATACCTTAATATTCCTCTAGACCACTTGGCTGGAAAGTAAGGGTTATAAAACTAGAGTGAGTGGATTCCCTGGGGATTCGTTATTACCCTTCAGGAATTTAATGAACCCATGGAAATTGCAGTTTTCCTATGTCAGTTTTCTTGGGTAAAGCATCCAAGGTTTTCACTACTTTCTCAAGGGATCCTGAACACTACACAGGTTAAGCATCTAGAATTTGCAGCTTCCTCCGAGCACCAGCACACACCTGTGTGTCTATTTTGTATACTAGAGACTTGGGATATAAAACAAAACAAAACAAAAACAAGATCCCTGTTTCAAGGAGCTTTAAGCGCTAGTAAAGATATAGATGTAAGCCAGATAAATCAATGAAATATTAAAACTTGACAGAAATCTAAATTAAGTTATAGTAAGAAGAAGTGAATTGGATCTTAGGACCTTTGAGAACAACTTGATAGGAGGAGGGTACTTTTGAGATAGCAGCATTCTGGGCAAAAAGAGTGGCATAAACAAATGGATAGTAGTTGTGAAGTAGAATACTTTGCCCAGATAATTGTAAGTACTTTATAACTGAAGTAAAGTTTATATCAGGGGAAAGACATTGGGTACAGCTGGAGAGGAGGGCAGTGGCTCAAAGATGGGGTGGAGGATAATTCAGAAAGGATGGCCATTTTGCTCTTCCCTTCCTGCCTTTGCCAGGTGTTTTTTGTTTGTTTTTTCTGTTTGCTTAAGCAGGAAGCAGGGTTACCACTTTGTCCTCTCAGTAACCTCCAACTCTGAAACTTGGCACACTCTTGAGACAGTGGTACCTGTGATGTCTGGGACATAAGCAGATTTGCAGTTTAAGAAACCACTTGATAGCATTATGTGATGGTTTAAGGAGGGTGAGACAGTAAATATGAAGAAAAATTAAGAGCTTGTTATACTTGTCCAAGAGAAAATTGATTAGAGAGGATGCATTTGGGAGATTTAAGGATATGTAAGGTGGTCATAAAATCTGGAAACATAGACAGATGTTTGATCTGTAACTAATTAATGCCTCCACTTTGACAGGCTAGAGGAATAGGAGCCATGACACCAGAGAGATGAGGAAATGACTGGATAATGATAATTTCTGTAACTGAATTGGACAGTGTGACCATGTGGCCTAAGTTGCACTCTGAACAGATCTGAACTCCCCACCCTACCGCCATTATTTTTGGGGTGTGCTAAAAACTCTAGTTTATTCTGTGCAAAAGTGGCACCATACATTAAACTGTGCATTAATAATGAGGGACAAAACATTGAATATATCAAGAATTGTAATATCGATCCACCACTTATCATATATAGTTTATGTTTCTAGACTTTGGGGCCATCCGATACGATCAGGAGGACATGCTTCTCTTTGTTTAAGAAATAAGGAAAAAGGGGATAATTGAGAATGGCTCTCATATTAGTTATCTCAACAGCATCCCCTATGTGACACACTATCCACCTTTTTTTTCCCCAGTGACAGAATTTTTTAAAGATAATACCATTTCAGTTTTGAAAAGTCTGCTTAAAGAAAATGAGTAGTTTTCCAAAATCACATTACAATTTCTAAGTTATATCTTTGAGAGGTCATTAAGAAAAAAAAAATTCTTATCCCTTTTGTATATGACAGCTCTTGAGTTATTTGAAGGTGGCAAATATGTTCCCTCCCAGTAGTTCCAGAAAAGTCTTAAGTGTGCATGCAGTCTAATCATCCCTTACACTTGATTTAATTGTTTTCTAAATATCTCAAGTGAGGCTACCACTCTGCCCTGAAACCTACTTAGGATGGTTTCAGAAAAGCAATGGTAAAAGAGGGAAAGATATAGTGTTGAGGTGTCTGTCTCTGTCTGATGATTTCTAGTAAATTTTATGCAGTGAGTTGCTTCCCAAAAGGTTTGCTGGATTTACACAAATTCTTTTCGGTTTAGGCTCTATGGTCACATTCCCTAGTCAGCAGTTCTGAACCCTGCAGAACTCAGTACGCCCTCTTATAAGAAATATTTTGCAGTACTACCTTTACTGTCATTGGAAACACACTTTAGTGTACTGAAATGAAATTTAAAGATAGTATAATCTACCTACACAATTGAAAAAACATTCATATAGTGCTCTAATACAATACAATAAAATGTATTTCAGTGTGGTAATGCTCAAGCATGACTACCTGGAAAGAATAAAGCCTCCTTAACCTATACCTTGAATCATTGTGAATGTATCAGTTGCAAATGTAGATTGGTGCAGGGATCTTGAGTTGACAACTCACATAACATACAGTGTCTATAGTGGTAAAATGCTATTCTGAAATAATGTGTACATTCTCAGTAAAGTTCCATGCAAAACAATCTACTCTTGAATTTATATATTAGTTATATTCCTGGAAATTTTAATTTATATTGAAACCATGCAAAGATTTTATGTTCATACACACACACACGCATATATGTATATAGTTAGGTACTATGACCGACTATTTATAAATGTTTATAAAATGAGGTTTGTCCACTCATTTAAATCATGTAGAGCTAGGGACAGTTTTCATTGTGTAGGACTGTTTTGTACATGGCAGAATGGTTCCCATCCCTGGCCTTTGCAGTGTGACAACTATGATTAGTACCACAAACTCCCAAATGCCCCTTAGGGGACAACAGTTTTCCCCACTTGAAACTCTTTAATTGTTGATGAGGGGAAACAAAGTGTTAATTTTGTTTTTCTTTCTCATGTGGCGGTTACTTTTTTTTTTAACCCCTCCTTTCTGTTTTCTGGGCCCCTAATATTCTCTTTGTGATGGTATAGTCCCTGCTTAGGAAAGCCACATGCAGAAATTAGTAATTCAAAAGGGTGCTTTCTGGAGTAAGTCTCTGAGTTTATGGATTTCCTAATGTGGTATTTAATTAAGTTCCGTTCCAGTGACTCCTGGCTGTTTTAAACAACTGCTACTGGGTATAAATTCTTACTTTTATTCTCTGTGAACCATTCTAGAAGTTTGAGTTCACCAAAAATGTTCTCTGCTCTCAAAGGCCTTAGACTCCTGTCTGGAATCCAAACATGTAAACAAAGAGGTGAGGGAAATAAGACCAGTGCTCAGAGTCCTATAGGAGTAGAGGCAGCATGACTTCAGCCTTGCCTGGGGGAGTCAGGGAAGTTTTCAGAAACATGTAGGCAGTGGCTGTGGCAGTGAAGCCACCAGCTCAGCCTCCTTAGTAGTTGTAATTTTTTAAGAACTTGGAAATGACATTTGGAAATAGTAGTTGTCCCCTAATCCTGTATGTTTAATCAACATACAGTTTAAAGTGTCAGAATCAGTTCTCAAAAAATGAAATAGTTGTATTTGTTAACATTTTCTTACACTAGCAACAGTTGCAGTTTGGGGATTTTTCTCCATTAAGTCATTGGCTTTAATATTCAGGAGCTTCAGCTTTGACCCTAATACTTCTCTTGCTATATGCCATCTAGTACAGAAATTCGGTAATGGTGGATAACACCAAAATTGCCTTGATTCAGTAATACTCACAGAAATAGACATTTTTCTTGCTAAGTCCTGTTTTTTTCTCTCATTCTAGCATGACTAGAATTCAAATGAATAGCAAATAGGGAAGAAGTGTCAACTTATTGCTCTTGCATAATTGGACATTTTGTTTCTGGCTACCTATCTTGAATAACTATTTTTAACTTAGCCATTATTTTGGAACCCTTTGGCGAAATTGAACTTCTAAAGTTGTTGCAGACTAATCATATACTATTGTGCTTTTGCCATGGGTGATTATATTAGGAGATGTATACTCTTTGGACTCAGAATATCTAATCAATTAAAAGGGGATAAACAAATATCGTTTTTCTTTTCTTCTTTTTTTTTTACAGCCTTTTAGGTGTACCCATTGCTTATGATAACATCAAAGTAGTGGGTGAATTAGGAGATATTTATGATGATCAAGGACACATTCATCTTAACATTGAAGCAGATTTTGTTATTTTCTGCCCTGAACCAGGGCAAAAACTTAGGGTATGTATCTTTTTTTTTTTTTTCTATCTTTCTTTGTATAGTTATTTAGTTATGTAATTAGGAAAATTTTAAGAGACTGTACACCTTGAAATTCACAAGGATTGCTTTTGTAGGTAACTAAAAATCATTTTTAAGGAAACAAAAATTATTTTCCATCAGTTTAATCTAGGTAAGTTTTTTTAATTTTTATTTTTATTGAAGTATAGTTGATTTACAGTGTTCTGTTAGTTTGAAGTGTACAGCAAAGTGATTCAAGTGATATATATACATACATATATTCTTCTTCAGACTCTTTTCCATTATAGGTTATTACAAGACATTGAATAAGTTCCCTGTGCTATACAGTAGGTTCTTGTTGTTTATTTTATATATAATAGTGTGTATCTGTTAACCCAGCCTCCTAATTTATCCTCCTTCCCCTTCCCCTTCGGTAACCATAAGTTTGTCCTTTATGTTTGTGAATCTATTTCTGTTCTGTAAATAAGTTTATTTGTATCATTTTTTAAAATTCCACGTATAAGTGGTATCATATGATACTTGTCCTTCTCTGACTTACTTCACTTAGTATGATAATCTCTAGGTCCATCCATGTTGCTGCAAATGGCATTATTTCATCCTTTTTATGGCTGAGTAATACTCCAGTGTGTGTGCATGTGTGTGTGTGTACCACATCTTCTTTATCCATTCTTCTGTCCATGGAAACTTAGGTTGCTTCCATGTCTTGGCTATTGTAAATAGTGCAGCTGTGAACATTGGAAGCATGTATCTTTTAGAATTAGTTTTTGTCTTTTCTGGATATATGCCCAGGAGTGCAATTGCTGGACAATATGGTGACTCTATTTTTAATTTTTTAAGGAACCTCCATACTGTTCTCCATAGTGGCTGCATCAGTTTACATTCCCACCAACAGTGTAGGAAGGTTCCATTTTCTCCACACCCTCTCCAGTATTATTGTTTGTAGACTTTTTGATGATGGCTGTTCTGAAAGGTGAGGTGATACCTCATTGTGGTTCTGATGTGCATTTCTCTAGTAATTAGTGATGTTGAGCATCTTTTCATCTGTATGTCTTCTTTGGGGAAATGTCTGTTTAGGTCTTCTGCCCATTTTTTGATTGGGTTGTTTGGTTTTTTTGATGCTGAGCTCTATGAGTTCTTTGTATATATTGGAAATTAATCCCTTGTCAGTCACATTGTTTGCAAATATTTTCTCCCGGTCCATAGGTTGTCTTTTCATTTTGTTTACGGTTTCCTTTGCTGTGCAAAACCTTTTAAGTTTAATTAGATCCCATTTGTTTATTTTTGCTTTTATTTCCATTACTCTAGGAGATGGATTCAAAAAAATATTGCTGTGATTTATGTCAAAGAGTGTTCTGCCTATGTTTTACTCCAGGAGTTTTAGAGTATCTGGTCTTACATTTAGATTTTTAATCCATTTTTAGTTTATTTTTGTATGTGGCGTTAGAAAATGTTCTGATTTCATTCTTTTACATGTAGCTGTCCAGTTTTCCCAGCACCGCTTATTGAAGAGATTGTCTTTTCTCCATTAAATATTCTTGTCTCCTTTGTCATAGATTAATTGACCATTAAGTGCATGGGTTTATTTCTGGGCTTTCTATCCTGTTCCACTCATCTATGTGTCCGTTTTTGTGCCAGTACCATGCTGTTTTGATGACTGTAGCTTTGTAGTATAGTCTGAAGTCTGGGAGCTTAATTAACTCCAGCTCCCTTATTCTTTCTCAAGATTGTTTTGGCTATTTGGGGTTTTTTGTGTTTCCATACAAATTTTAAAATTATTTGTTTTAGTTCTCTGAAACTGCCATCGGTAATTTGATAGCGATTGCATTGAATCTGTAGATTGCCTTGGGTAGTATGGTTATTTTAACAATACTGATTTTTCCAATCCAAGAACACGGTATATCTTTCCATCTGTTTATGTTGTCTTCAATTTCTTTTCAGTTTTTGGAGTACAGGTCTTTTGCCCCCTTTGGTAGGTTTATTTGCAGGTGTTTAATTATTTTTGACATGATGGTTAATGGGATTGTTTCCGTAATTTCTCTGATAGTTTGTTTTTAGCGTATAGAAATACAACCGATTTCTATATACAGTAAGTCCCCTACACATGAACCTTCAAGTTGCGAACTTTCAAAGATGGAAACATGCATTCCATCAACGTCAGGCGTGAGTGAAATCACAGCTTGCCTTCTGTCTCCTCTTGCTGACGATCCTTCAGCTCTACCATCTCCCACCTCCTCTCCCTCCTCCAGTCAGTAACTCTTCTTGCCTGTTCACTTGATGCCAGCCCTGGTATGCCAGCTGTTGTACTGTACTACTGTACTTTTTAAGGTATTGTACTGTAAGATTAAAAATGTTTTATTTTTTTGTGTTTGTTTTTTATGTATTATTTGTGTGAAAAGTATTATATACCTATTATAGTACAGTAGTGTACAGCCGATTGTGTTAGTTGGGTACCTAGGCTAACTTTGTTGGACTTACAAACAAATTGGACTTATAAATGTGCTCTCAGAATGGAACTCGTTCAAATGTAGGTGACTAAACTGTATTAATTTTGAATCCTGCAACTTTACCAAATTCATTGATGAGCTCTACTTGGTTTTTGGTGGCGTCTTTAGGATTTTCTATGTATAGTATCATGATCTGCAAACAGTGACAGTTTTACTTCTTCCTTTCCAATTTGGATTCCTTTTATTTCTTTTTCTTCTATGATTGCTGTGATAAGACTTCCAAAACTATGTTGAATAAAAGTGCTGAAAGTGCTCATCTTTGCCTTGTTCCTGAACTTAGAGGGAATACTTTCAGCTTTTCACCACTGAGCTTGATATTAGCTGTTGGTTTGTCATACATGGCCTTTACTATGTTGACGTATGTTCCCTCTGTGCCCACTTTCTGGAGCGTTTTTACTGTAAATAGATGTTAAATTTTATCAAAAGCTTTTTTTGCTTCTATTGAGATGATCATATGATTTTTACTCTTCACTTTGTTGATGTGTTATATCACATTGATTGATTTGCGTATTTTGAAGAATCCTTGCATCCCTGGGATGAATCCCACTTGATCATGGTGTATGATCATTTTAATGTATTTTTGGATTTTGTTTGCTAGTATTTTGTTGAGTATTTTTGCATCTATGTTCATCAGTGATATTGGCCTGTAATTTTTCTTTTTTGGTATCTTTGTCTGGCTTTGGTATCAGGGTGATGGTGGCCTTATAGAATGAGCTTTGGAGTGTTCCTTCCTCTGCAATGTTTCAGAATAGTTTCAGAAGGATGGGTGTTAACTGTTCTCTAAATGTTTGATAGAATTCACCTGTGAAGCCATCTGGTCCTGGACTTTTGTTTGGGGGAAGTTTTTAAATCACTGTTTCAATTTCAGTACTTCTGATTAGTCTGTTCATATTTTCTTTTCTTCCTGGTTCAGTTGTATCTTTCTAAGAATATCTCCATTTCTTCTAGGTTGTCCATTTTATTGGTATATAGTTGTTTTGTTGTAGTCTTTTATTATCCTTTGTATTTCTGTGGTGTCAGTTGCAACTTCTCTTTCATTTCTAACTTTATTGATTTGAGTCCTCTCCTTTTTTTTCTTGATGAGTCTGGCTAAACTTTTATCAATTTTCTTTATCTTTTCAAAGAAATAACTTTTAGTTGCATTGATCTTTTCAATTGTTTTTTTTTGTTTATTTCATTTATTTCTGCTCTGATCTTTTGATTTCTTTCCTTCTACTGACTTTTTTGTTTGTTTTTCTTTCTTTCATTGTTTGTTCTTCTTTCTTTCATTGTTTTAGGTGTAAGGTTAGGTTGTTTATTTGGGATTGTTCTTGTTTCCTCAGGTAAGATTGTATTGCTGTAAACTTCCCTCTTAGAACTGCTTTTGCTGCGTCCCAAAGGTTTTGGACCATCGTGTTTTCATTGTCATTTGTCTCTAGGTGTTTTTTGATTTCCTCTTTGATTTCCTCAGTGTTCCATGGTTTAGTAATATATTGTTTAGCATCCACATGTTTGTGTTTTTTACAGTTTACTTCCTGTGGTTGATTTTTAATCGCATAGCGTTGTGGTCAGAAAAGATACTTGATATGATTTCAGTTTTCTTAAATTGACTGAGGTATGTATTGTGGCCCCAGATGTGATCTATCCTGGAGAATGTTCCATGTGCACTTGAGAAGAAAGTGTATTTTGGTGCTTTCAGATGGAATGTTCTAAAAATAGCAATTAAGTCCATCTTTGTGTCATTTAAGGCCTGTGTTTCTGTATTGATTTTCTGTCTGGATGATCTGCCCATTGATGAAAGTAGGGTGTTAAAGTCCTCCACTGTTATTGTGTTAATGTTGGTTTCTCTTTTTATGTCTGTTAGCATTTGCCTTATATACTGAGGTGCTCCTATGTTGGGTGCATATATATTTACAATTGTTATATCTTCTTCTTTGATTGTTCCTTTGATCATTATGTAGTTTCTTTCTTTGTCTCTTGTAACATTCTTTATTTTAAAGTCTATTTTGTTTGACGTAAGTATTGCTACTCCAGCTTTCTTTTGATTTCCATTTGCGTGGAATACCTTTCTCCATCCCCTCACATTCAGTCTGTATGTGTCCCTAGATGTGAAGTAGATCTCTTGTAGACAGCATATATACGGGTCTTGTTTTTGTATCCATTGAGCAAGTCTATGTCTTTTGTCAGGAGCGTTTATTTACATTTAAGGGAATTATCGATACGAATGTTTTTATTGCCATTTTGTTAATTGTTTTGGATTTGTTTTTTAAGGTCTTTTTTCTTCCCTTCCTCTTTTGTTCTCTACTCTGGTGATTTGATGTCTATCTTTAATGATGTGTTTGGATTGCTTTTTTTGTGTATCTATTATAGATTATTAGTTTGTGGTTCCCATGAGGTTTTGATATAGAAGTCTATATATGTACAAGATTGTTTGAAGTTGCTGATCTTTTAATTTCCAATATCCTGCATTTGTACTTTCCTCTTCTCATGATTGCTGGTTTGTGTGTGGACGATTTCCTGCTTTTACTTTATGTTTGCCTTTACTGGTGACCTTCCCCATTCGTAATTTTCTTGATTCTAGTTGTGGCCTTTTCTTTTCCACCTAGAGAAGTTCCTTCAGGATTTGTTATAATGCTGGTTTGGTGGTGCTGAAATCTCTTAGTTTTTGCTTGTCTGTAATACTTGATTTCTCTGTCAAATGTGAACAAGAGCCTTGCTGGGTAGAGTATTCCTTGTTTTAAATTTTTCCCTTTCATTAGTTTAAATGTATTGCACCTCTCCCTTCTGGTCTGCAGAGTTTCTGTTGAAAAATCAGCTGATAAACTTATGGGGGTTCCCTTATATGTTATTTGTTGCTTTTCCCTTGTTTTAATATTTTTTCTTTGTCTTTAATTTTTGTCAGTCTGGTTAATATGTGTCTTGGTGTGTTCCTCCTTGGGTTTATCTTGTATGGGACTCTGTGCTTCTTGGACTTGAGTGTTTCCTTTCTCACGTTAGAGAAGTTTTTGGCTATAATCTCTTCACATATTTTCTCAGGCCCTTTCTCTCTCTTCTCCTTCTGGGACCCATATAATGCAAATGGTGGTGCATTTAATGTTGCCTCAGAGGTCTCTGAGACTGTCCTCATTTCTTTTCATTCTTTTTTCTTTAGTCTGTTCCATGGCAGTGATTTCCACCATTCTGTCTTTGAGCTAACTTATTTGTTCTTCTGCTTCAGTTATTCTGCTATTGATTCTTCTACTGTATCTTTCATTCCAGTTATTGTATTGTTCATCTGTTTGTTCTTTAAAAACACCTCATGCAACTTCTTGGTCTGTGCTGCCATTTCCCTCGAGATCTTAGATTATCTTTACTATCATTACTTTAAATTCTTTTTCAGGTAAGTTGTCTTATCTCCACTTCATTTAGTTGTTCTTGTAGGTTTTTATCTTGTTCCTTCATCTGGAACGTATTTCTTTGCCATCTCATTTTGTGTAACTTTCTATGTTTGTGGTCTCCTTTCCGCTGGCTGGAGGATCATAGCTCCTCTTGCTTCTGGTGTCTGCCCTCCTGTTGGTGACGCTGGTCCTGAGGCTTGTGCGGGCTTCTTGGTGGAAGGTACTGGTGCTTGCCCACTGGTGGGTGGAGCTGGGTCCTGTCCCTCTGGTGGGCAGGGCCATGTCAAGGGGTGTGTTTAGAGGTGGCTGTGAGCTCAGTGTGGCTCTAAGTACCCTGTCTGCTGATGGGTGGGGCTGTTTTCCTGCCCTGCGGGTTGTTTGGCCTGAGGCTTTTCATCACTGGGGCCTGCAGGCTGTTGGGTAGGGCCAGGTCTTGATGCCAAAATGGCAACCTTTAGGAGAGCTCACACTGATCAGTATTCTCTGGGGCCTCTGGCACCAGTGTTCTTGCCCCCGCCATGAGCCACAGCTGACCCCCACCTCCCCCACCAGAAATCCTCCAAGACCCATAGGTAGTACGGCCCCAGCTCCTATGGAGTTACTGCATTATGCTGGGTCCCAGTGTATGTGAAGCCTTGTGTGTGCCCTCCATGAGTGGAGTCTGTTTCCCCCAGTCCTGTGGCGCTCCTACACTCAAGCCCCACTGGCTTTCAAAGCCAAGTGCTTTTAGGGATTCCTTCTCCTGATGCCAGACCCTCTGGCTGGGGAGCCTGACATGGGGCTCACTCTTGTGGGAGAACCTCTGCAATATAATTAATTTTCCAGTTTGTGGGTTGCCCATCTGGTGGGTATGGGATTTGATTATGTCACGAAAACGCCCCTCCTACTGTCTCACTTTGTTTTCTTCTTTGTCTTTGAATATAAAATATCTCTTTTGGTGGGTTCCAGTCTTCTTTATCGATGATTGTTCAGCAGTTAGTTGTGATTTTGGTGTTTCTGCAAGAGGAGGCTAGCTCAGGTCCTTCTACTCTGCCGTGTTTTCTGGAATTGAGGAGCTGCTTTTAGTTTGGATGCTTGCTGTCTCTTTCCTCAGTGTGTGCTTGCCATTATCCCCTTGCTATGGGGTGTGTAGGTACAGCCTTCCTTACATGCTCCCCGGACAGTAGGGGCAGCACATGGCACCTGGTGAAAGGTCTTGTGTGCGTGGCTGCTCTCCACTCCTGGGACACCGGGGGCAGGGCGTGTTGCCTGCTGTTCTCACGCCCTCCTGGGACAGCAGGGGCAGGGCCTAGCACCTGCTCATGGGTGTTCTATGGGCGACTACTCTCCACACCCTCCTGGGACAGTGGGGGCTGTGCTTGATGCCTGTTCATGAGTCTCGTATGGGCTGGTGCTGTCTGCGCACTCCGGGGACAGCAGGGGCAGAGCTTCACGCCCGCTTGAAGGGTCTCGTATGGGTGGCTGCTCTCCATGCACTCCTGGGACTGGGACAGGGCAGGGCCTGGCGCCTGCTTGCGGGTCTTTTAGTGGCGGTCCATGCCAGCCTCAGGAGCCTGCCATGGTGGCAGTGACTCAGCACACCGCTGGAGCTCCTGTAGCGGTGTCCTGTTGTCTGGGAGCACTCACAGGGGAAAGAAACTCGTGGTGGTCCTAGTCCTTTCCCTGGGTCTGAGCTCTGAAGCCTGAGCTTCAGCACCCAGCCCCCACCCACACCAACAGAGGAGTGTCTCAGGCTGGGGAATGCAGTGTGGCAGTGCCGATCTTCTGTGCATGTTATTGTCTGTTTTGCCTTCCGCACACCAGTTGCTGCGCTCTCCTCTTAGGCTATGAAGCTATCCCTCCATACATTCTGATCTCCCTGTTGGTGAGGAGACTTCCCAGGGTGTGGGAACCTTTCCTCCTTCACAGCTCCTTCTTTGGGGTGCAGGACCCATTGCGATTCCTTCTTTTTCATTTTCCTTTTATCCTACCCGGCTATGGGGAGGTTTTCTTGTGATCGGAAGCCTGAGGTCTTCTTTTGGCGTTTAGTAGATGTTCTATGTGAATCGTTCCACTAGTAGATGTATTCTTAATATTTTTGTGGGAGAAGGTGAGCTCTATGTCATACTCCTCTGCCATCCTGATCCCCTCCAGCCAGTCTGTGAACTTTGGTTGGAGCATTTAGCCCATTTACATTTAAGGTAATTACCAATATGTATGTTGTTATTGCCGTTTTTTAAAATTGTTTTAGACTTGTTTTTGTAGGTCTTATTTTTTTCCCCTTTTTAAATTTTATTCTCTTGTGAATGGGTGATTATCTTTAGTGTTATGTTTGGATTCCTTTTGTTTTTCGTGTGTGTATATCTATTATAGATTTTTGGTTTGTGGTTACCATGAGGTTTTTGTAGAGCAGTCTATATATATATCTATATCTATATCTATATCTGTATCTATATATATATATATCTATATATCTATATAGATATATAGATATATCACACACACATATATATATATATATATATGTGATTGCTTTTAAGGTGTTAATCTCTTAATTTCAAATGCATTTTAAATGCCCTGAATTTGTACTCTTCTCCCCTCATGATTACTATTTTTGATACCATATTTTACATCTAATTGTTTTGTGTTTCCCTTAATTGCTTACTGTGGATGTAGGTGATTTTTACCACTTTAGTGTTTTCCCCTCCCTACTAGCTTTGCATGTGGGTGATTTCCTACCTTTACTATGTTTGCTTTTACTGGTGAGTTTTTGCATTTGGTAATTTCCTTGTTTCTAGTTGTGGCATTTTCTTTTTTGCCTGGAGAAGTTCTTTTAACATTTGTTGTAAAGCTCATGTTGTGGTGCTTAATTCTTTTAGCTGTTGCTTATCTGTGAAGGTTTTAACTTCTCCATCAAATCTTATGAGACCCTTGCTGGGTAGAGTATTTATTCTTGGTTGTAGGTTTTTCCCTTTCATCACTTTAAATATATATATCTTGCTACTCCTTTCTGGCTTGTGGAGTTTCTGCTGAAATATTAGCTGGTAGCCTCATGGGAGTTACCTTGTAGGTTATCTGTTGCTTTTCAGTGTGTCTTGGCATGTTCTTTGAGTTCATCCTGTATGGGACTCTGCACTTCCTGGACTTGAGTGCCTCTTTCCTTTCCCCGGTTAGGGAAGTTTTCAGCTATTATCTCTTCAAATATTTTCTCAGGCCCTTTCTCTCTTAACCTTCTGTGTCTCCTATCATGTGAATCTTACTGCACTTGATATTGTCCTAGAGGTGACTTAAACAATGTCCTCATTTCTTTTCATTCTTTTTTCTTTTTTCTGTTCAGTGGCAGTCTAGGCAAGTTTTTAAACTCCATGCTAGTAAAACTGACATGCATGTACAGAGTATATGCCCCATCCAATTTATTCTCTGTATACCATCAGAGTGATTTTAAAGGGTTAAAAAATTTTTTTTTATGATTTTATAACTTCTCAAATATATACAAGTATAGTTTGTTTATATAGGATTCAGATGGTATAGCAATATATAAAACTGGAGTTGCAAATCCCAATAGCTGTGGGACCAGGCAGGTAATGGCAATGAATGGTAGGGTCAGGGCATCCATACTGTGCTGTGGAAATGAAGGGCCTGTGGGGAAGGTCTTTCAGTTGTTTTTTTTTTTAAGAGAAGGTGAAAATGCAGAAATTGATGTGAAATCTACTGAAATGTATACATTTATCCACATCACTTGATCCTTTCCCACCAGCAGTTCTCTGTGTTCATATGTACTTGTATATATATGTATTTTTTCCTTTAACTAAAATAAATGTCTATAGGAATTGTTTAGTCCATGAGAACTGTTAACTAGCCCTTGATACTGTTAATTAAAATGTAGGTCAGATTTCACTATAACAAAATTGCAAGGCCTTTCTAACTTAAAAATGTTTTTCGGTGTCATTTGAACTGCTAGAAATAGTACCCTCGCCCTCCAAACTGGGATCCTATAACCTCCATACTATTAAAGTTGGTGGTAGATTTGTACTTTAAAATTCCCAAATTAAACTGTCATCTGCTTTTTGTGAATTATCATAAATGTAAATATGTGCATGGAAATAACATTCAAATTGTACAGAAAGTGAAATCAAGTTTAATTATCCCTTTTACTCTATCCCCTACAATAAGATCCAGTCCTCAAATACATTTGACCATTTTTTTTCCATTTAATAATATGAGATATAGTTTACATACAATATAATGTATCAGGTTTAACTTACATACAGTAAAGTGCAATAGATCATCCTGTGCAGCTCAGTGAATTTTGACAAGTGCATATACCATTCTCTCTCCTTAGAAGTGACTCTCATGCCCTTTCCTGGTCAACCCCCTTTATCCTAGATACAAACACTATTCTGATTTCATTATCATAAATTAGTTTCACTTGTTCCGTAATTTCTTATTAGTGGAATTTTTCGTTATACACTCACAGTCTGCCTTCTTCTGGTCATGTTTTTGAGTAATATCCATGCTATTGGGTATATTGGTGGATTCTGTCTTCTAATCGTCCATGGTGTTCAGTTATATGAGTATATATGTACTTTATCAATTTGATTATCCATCCTCATTGATGGACATTTGGGTTGGTTCCAGTCTGGACCTGTTATGAACAGAGCTATTGTGAACACGTATTTTCATTTCTCCTAAGTAGAAACTTGAAGCAGTATTGCTAGGTCACAGGGTAAACGTGTGTAACTTTATGGAGAACTAATTTCCCATTCAGTACTTCCAGTTGCTCTGCATTCTTGCCAACAATTGGTGTTGTCTTTTGATTTTACTGGTGGGCATACGGTAGTTTTTCCTTACGGTTTTAATTTGTATTTCCCTCATGAGCTCTTTTTCATGTGTTTCGATAAGAGGGGCCTGTTCAAGTACTTTACCCCTTCTTAACTGGGGTTTTGTATTGTTCTTTTCATAGTTTTGATACAGATCCTTTTCAGGTAACTGTATTGTGAGTATTCTTTCCCAGTCTGTGTCTTATTTATTAACTTTTAATGGTATCATTTGATGAACAGAAGCTTTTAATTTTGATGCAGTCTACTTTCTAGATCCTATCTAAGAAACTTGGCTACCCCTCAGTTGCAAGGATATTCTTCTATAAGATTCTAGAATTTTTATAGTTTTAGCTTTTCTGTGTAGGTCTGTGATCAATCTTGGTTTTTTGTGTGTAGTACTTCCTAGGTCCTTGAGCTCCATTCTCTTGCCCATATTCAGTGTTCTCAACCCATACACTGAAAAGACTTTCCTTTGCTCATTGAGTATTTTTTAATTGAAAACTTTGTCTTTTGTAACAGTTTTAGAAAAATTGAATGGGAAGTATAGCATTCTCATATACATCACCTCCTTCCACACCCCTCCCCCCAAAAAAACTCACATAAACATACTATTTCAGTTATTGACATACATACAGATGTGGTACATTTGTTAACAATTGTTGAGCCAATATCAATACATTATTAAAGTCAATAGTTTAGAGTTCACTCTTTGTATTGTACATTCTATGAGTTTTGACAAAGGTATAATGACATGTATCCAACATTACAGTATCCTATGGAATAATTGGTCACTCCTCTAAAAATCCTCTGTGCTCTACCTATTCATTGCTCCCTCCCTCCCTTGGAAACCATGGCAACTACTTTTTTTTTTAACTGTCTCCATAGTTTTGCCTTTTCCAGAATGTCATATAGTGGAATCACAGAGTATGTAACCTTTTCAGATTGGCTTCTTTCACGTACAGATATGTGTTTAAGGTTCCTCCATGTCTTTTTCTTCGCTTGATAGCTTATTTCTTTTTACTGCTGAATAATATTCTAATGTATAGATGTAGCACAGATTCTTCAGACCATCCAGAAGGTACCATTCTGGACTCCAGACTCCTTATAAGGAGACAAGTAAGTTTTATTCTGTCACATGTGGAAGGAGGTACTGCCATTGAACAGCACTGTATATGTGTTAATATTTCTTATAGTTTTATAACTCAAAATATGTGATTTTTAAAAAAATGCTTCAGGTTTTCATTCATATTATATATGTTGATTCCTAGGGGAATAGAAAACTAAGTTTCTTGGAAATTTTCATTTTAACCTTAAAATCATATAGTATTGTTAGTTTCAAAGCTTCTAGTAATGTTATGGTTTAGTTAAAATAGCCATGCTCAAGGTGAGCTTTCTAAAAACTCTACAGTGTTGCTAAAGTGGTATTTTAGTGTAACGTGGTAAGTTTTAAATGAGGATCAACTTTTTCGATATTGAATTATACCATTATTTTGATATTTTCTATTTGAAGATCACTTTGAAGATTGTAAAGTTTGTTTCACCTTTTAACTCTTTGGCTCTCTTCTTGATGTAATATTCTTTTTTCCTTCTTCTCAGGGTACAGTTAATAAAGTGTCTTCCAGCCACATTGGCTGTTTAGTACACGGGTGCTTCAATGCCTCCATTCCTAAGCCTGAGCAGATGCCAGCTGAGCAGTGGCAGACTCTGGAGATAAACGTGGGTGATGAACTAGAATTTGAAGTATTTCGTTTAGACTCAGATGCTGCTGGAGTATTCTGCATTCGGGGAAAACTAAATATCACTAGGTCAGTTCCTAATCACATTATTATCATTTTGATACTTAATCGTTTCTATTAATTCTGAATTTAGGGAACATAAGTCCTGCTTTTAAAAAGTTAATTTTTTTACTGGAATATTTGTACTTCCAAACCATAAAGTCAATGTAAATATGAATCATAAGTGCTGTGACAGTGCATTGAATATTCTAAAGCTCTGCATCTAACTGGTCTGTATTTTATTAATTCAATTTTTTATTGTCTAGTTTGTTGGTAATCTTTTTAAAAGTTGATCCCTGAACTTGAGACTACTAGAAGCTTAATCATATTGCATAACTATTACCCTTTTGTTTTTACACAGTTGAAACAGAAATAATTTATTTTATTATTGTCACTATACCAGGTGGATCATTTAATTTCTGTATTTTTCTTGTTTGGAATTCTTGTAAGAATTACTTTGATCCTGAGCCTGGGTTCATGGGAGCCAAGTTAATGGCGGGGGGGGGGGGGGGGGGGGGGACTCTTGGCATCCTGTGTTAGCAACTTTTTCTAGATTCTGCCTTGATAAGGCCTTGATAAGTAACAAGAGTATGGGTTCAAGTTCTACAGCAGCTGTCCAAAAGAACTTTCTGTGATGATAGAAATGTGCTATATTTGTGCAATATAGCTTGTTGCTCAAGCCTCACTCTTGAGGAAGTGAATTTTTTAAGTTATCTTATTGAAATTTCTTAAATTTAAATAGCTATAGGTGGCTAGTGCTACTGTATGGGACAGCAGTTCTATAGAGAGAGGGCTACTTCATTGATCCTTGTTTTTATAAAATATTCACAACTTTGAAGTCATACTGCTTCAGCATAGGTTAAGAAGAACAATGAACTATTACTTGAAACAAGGATTGAGGTAGTAGATGGGGAACTCCAATACTTTGATAGATGCAAGAAGTTTTTTTCTTTTTTTCCTATCAAATGTCACTGGTTTGGCTGATAAGGCTGAGTATGGTGATGTTTGTTTTAGTGTTCAGTTTGGTTTTCTGAACCAAGCTAAAATTTAGAAGCCATGTTTTTGACAAAAGTTTGTCATTTTTATGTGTGAAACAAACAGTCTGGGAAAAGTACTTGGGAAACAAAAAATTTAACATTTCCAAGACATGTCAATGTGCTGGGGGATAATAGGATAGAATATTTGAAATTTGTGTCCTGGGTATGTTATCTTGTACTACTGTCATTATTTAGAAAAACCTTAGCATGTGGGGAATATTCTTGATCTTATTTTGTTCTTTCATTTTTGCTTAATGTTCTGTAAATTTTTTAAATTGTTAATTTATAGTTTACAAACCAAGTGCTCTGCAGTTTCTGAAGAAGTAACAGAAACTGGCACTGAAGAAGCTACTGAAAAACCTCGAAAGAAGAAAAAGAAAAAGAAGAAAGACCCAGAGCCATATGAAGTGGAAGGTGGTACCACAGAGCTAGCAGATTTTGCAGATGTTACCATGAAGGAAGAGACAGATCTGCAGATTAATAACAATGTGAGTGGCCTCTGGGAGGAAGAGCCAAAGAAGAAGAAGAAGAAGAAAAAGCACCAGGACCCTGTTTTCCAAGGCAGTGACTCTAGTGGTTACCAAAGTGACCATAAAAAGAAAAAAAAGAAAAGAAAGCACAGTGAGGAGGCTGAATTTACACCACCACTTTTGGAACATGCACCTAAAAAGAAAAGGGAAAAGTAATTTTCTTTAGTGCATTTTTAAATACAATTTGGTTTTTTAAAAATTGATTTACACAAAACAGGTGACTGACTGTGAAATGTTTTGTATTCCAATACTTTGCAGAACAGGGAACATTTGATTAGGAGTTGAGTTTTTGGTGCTAAAATTACAAAACTGATAATTTGGGAAATGCCAGTATTATTAAAGTGCCATTTTACTGTATACAGAATAGAAAGGTAAGAGCTGCCCTCAATCTCAACTCCTTCATTCTTCCAGTGTATACATTCTAAATAAAATGATTTCTACAGTCCACAAAAGGACTTTTAAAATACAATGTTATTTCATACAGAATGAGTTTTGAGCTTGGTTTTTGGTTTTTTTTTGTTGTTGTTACAGGTTTCACATTTCGTCATGATGTTACATGACATGCTATTTTGCTTTGTTTAAATTACCAGTTTTAGGATTTCTTCTTTTATCATGGCTACTACAGTATTTCTACTGTTTAACTTAGAATGGTTTGCCAAAGGAGTTTCTGAAGTTTCCAGAGCTCTTAAGAACCTTGCCACTACTGACTGTGTGGTAGGAAACAATATTCACTATCTCTTCTTCTAGGTGCATGCATGTTGTTTTCCTTTTTCTCTCAGTCTAAGAGGTTGAGGGAGAGGCTGTTTTCTGATTCTGCTTTTGTTGTGTGTGGGAGAGGAGGAGAGTCTGCTGAAGACAGGAAAAATGTGATTCTGACTAGTGAGGAATTTCCCTACTTTTAATATTTGAGTTAAGCTACTAGAAATTATTAGGAAGAGAAAACAGCTATTCACTGCTTTCACTGAGAAAATGTGGAATGTGTCTTAACTATTGGAAAACAATGAAGAATGAAATGACAAGCTGGTTCAGCCTGATAATCAATGCAAGGTCGTAATTTAACAGGTGTTTGATGATCTGTGTGTAAAACACATTCTGCTAAGGTCCAGGGGTATAATGGCAAACAAGGTAGAAATAATTCCTTCCCTCATGGAATGTCATAGGAAAAACAGATGCACATACACAATATAAGTAAGAAAATACAGAAAATTACTAATTGTGGTAAGTGCTACAAAGAAAAAGAAGATTGTCCACTCACTGTTAGTTGTGATCCATGGCAGCCACTGTCATTGCCATTTATCTAGTATGAGACATGGTACTGGTCTTACATTGTTTAATGTTTGTTAATGTATGGGTTCCCATAGTAGTAGATCCAAATCTGTAATGATAGAATATAGAATTTGGAGAGTGGCAGTCATTCACAGTGTTTGTCTACAAGCACATGTGCCAGACAGTGGCCAGTGTCTTTCCTTATCATTAGGTTCATGTGGGTATTTAGCCCTCAAAATGTAGCTAGTCCAAATAGAGATGAGGTATCAGTATAAAATACACATCAGATTTTGAAGATGTACAAAGAAAGAATGTAAAATATCTCAATTTTGTATATTGGTGAGATTATAATATTTTGGTACACTGGGGTAAATAAAATGTTACAATTAAATGAGCTTTTTTCATTTTTTTTTAAAGATTAAAAATTGCATGTGAGGGGCCCACCTTATCTTTGTTTTGGACAGCACTGGTTTAAAGGAAGGATGAGTTGAAAAAGATTTAAAACAAGCTATACCATATTCTCAAGAGTTTAATGTAGTACCATACCCAGAAAATGTCTTATAAATGTCTTATAAATACTTCCTTTAAATTTTTAAATTTAAATACATAATTATAATCATGTCTGACTTAATGTGAAAAATTAATGTTTAGTGAAACAATTCTAAATCCCTTCTGGTAAATACCAAGGAAGCTGTTAAATTAATGCTATTCATGGAAAAATACTTTGTGGCTTAGCAAAGTAAATTCCTGCATATTTATTGTATTTTGCTTCAGTTGCTGCTTCTGTTAATGTTGTATTTTAAAATAATTTGCATCTTTGAAGAAAAACGTATGCTGAACTTGAAACTAGATTTATTCATGGTTTTTCACAATGTCAGTAGCTTTGAAAAGGCAGATCTGGTCATTTGCCTTGCCTAGAATAAAGTAACAATGACAGTTGTTTTCATCTGGTACAGAAACCTCTGATGATGGTATCTTCCATATAGCCTTCAAAACACTTCTCACGTGCTACACTAATGTAGGTTTTTCCTTTTTATCTTGGAATTTGCTCATTAAAATCCTCTAGCCTAGACTAGACCCCTTATCCTCTCTTCAGTTCCTATTAATCATTAATCAGAAGTTTGAAATGTTTTCAGGGCTCTGGTCACCACACCACCAAATCACACCCTCTATCAAGGGGATAATGGCCAGCACATACTGAGGAAGAATGTGGCAGGCATCCATACTGAAAACAGCCCTCCAAAATTATTAGACTTATACAGGCTACACAGGGATGCTCCCACATAAAAACAGCCCTTCACAGTAGATAAGTTTCTCCTAAATTCACAGAGAAATATAAGTAAAATGAAGAAGCAGAGGAGCCACTCCCAATAAAAGAACAAGAGAAAGCCCCGGAAAGAAATAATAAACAGACCTCTCCAGTCTACCAGATCCTGAATTTAAAAAGGAGGTAATAAAAATACTGAAGAAATTAAAGGCTATCAATAGAAATGCACTAGAACTAGAAACTATAAAGAGGAGCCCATTAAAATTAGAAAACTCATTTGCCAAGATGAAAGCTGAGCTAAAGGCAATGAATAGCAAACTAAATAATGCAGAAGAATTAATATGTGATCTGAAAGATACAATAATGGAAATCAGAACAGCAGACAAATGAAAAAAAAACGAAAGCAATATATGAGGCCTATGGGATAATATGAAGTCTTCCAATCTACACATAATTGGGATGCCAGAAGGAGAAGGAAGAGAAACAGGAATGGAAAATGTATTTGAAGAAATTACGGCTGAAAACTTCTCAAAATTAAAGAGATATCCAGGTACAGGAAGCACAGAGGGTTTCAAACAAGATGAACCCAAACAGACCTACACCAAGACATATAATTAAAATGGCAAAAGTTAAAGAGAGGATTCTAAAGGCAGCAAGAGAAAAAGAGCTAGTTAAAAGGGAACCACCTTAAGGCTATCAGCTAGTTTCTCTAAAGAAACATTGCAGGTCAGAAGGGAGTCTCAAGATATATTCAAAGTCCTGAAAAGGAAAAACCTGCAACCTAGGATACTCTACCCAGCAAGATTATAATTTAGAATAAGAGAGAGAATTTCTCAGACAAGTAAATTTTAAAAAGTAAAGCAATACTAAACTTATCCTGAAAGAAATATTGAAAGGTCTTCTCTAAATAGAAAAGAAGCAAAAATCTACAGGAAAGAAATCACAATTGTAAATTACTTAAATAAGACAGTACATAGATTTTTTTAAACATCAAGAAAATTTGTGAAAGTGAAAATACAATGAATAGCAAAAAGATAAACATGAAAATGTAAAAGAGGACAGAAAAATCATAAAATATGGGGAAGGGGAGTAAGAAAATGTAGTTTTTTTTTTTAGAATGTGTTTGATCCTATATGATTACAAGTCTAAAGCAAGTAGATATAGTAATGGGTTAACATACTTGAAAAGCTGGGTAACCACAAATCAAAAACATACAATAGATTCACAAAAACCAAAAACGAGAGAACTCAGGCATAATATAAAAAAAGAAAACCATCAAACCACAAAAGGAAAAACAAAAAGGAAGAAAGAAGAAATACAAAATCAACTGGAAAACTAGGTTTAAAATGGCAATAAATACATGTCTATAAATAGCTACCTTAAATGTCAATAGAGTAAATGCTCCAAGCAAAAGACAGAGTGGCAGATTAGATGATAAAACAAGAGCATACGATATGCTGCCTACAAGAGACCCACATTAGGGCGAAGGACACACACAAACTGAAAGTGAGGGGATGGAAAAAGATATTTCATGCAAATGGAAATGAAAGCAGTGGTCGCAATAATCATATCAGACAAAATAGACTATAAAACAAAGGCTACAAAGAAAGATAAAGAAAGGACACTATATAATGATAAAATGATCAATACAAGAAGAGAATATTACACTTGTTAGCATTTATAAGAGCACCTAAATACATAAAACAAATACTAACAGGCATAAAGGAGAAATTGATGGGAATACAATAGTAGAAGACTTTAATACCCCACTGACATCAATAGATCGTCCAGACAGAAAATAAGGCAACAGAGATCCTAAATGACAGAACAGTCAGACTTGATATTTTCAGTACATTATATCCATAAAAACTAGAATATACATTCTTTTCAAGTGCACATGGAACCTTCTCTAGGATAGACCACATACTAGGAAAGAAAACAAGCCTCAACAAATTTAAGACGATAGAAATTATTTCAAGCATCTCTTCTAACCACAATGGCATGAAACTAGAAATCAACTACAGAAAGAGAAATGAGAAAAAATGATTATATGGAGACTAAACAACATGCTACTAAATAAACCAATGGGTCAACAATGAAATCAAAGAGGAAATTTTAAAAATACTTTGGGACAAATGACAATGGAAACACAACCATACAAAATCTATGGGATGCAGTAGAAAGCAGGCCTATGAGGGCTGTTCATAGTAAGACAAGCCTTCCTCAAAAAAATAGAAACATTTCAAATAAACAACCTAACCTACCACCTAAAAGAATTAGAAAAAGAAGAGCAAACAAAACCTAAAGTTAGCAAAAGGAAGGAAATAAAGATTAGAGAGGAAGTAAGTATTTTTTTAAAAAACAATAGAAAAAGTCAATAAAACCAAGAGCTGATTTTTTGAAAGGGTAAACAAAATCAAACCTCTGGTTAGGTTCACCAGGAAGAAAAGAGAGAGGACCCAAATAAACAAAATAAGAAATGAAAGAGGAGAAATAACCACCGATACTGCAGAAATACCAAAAAAAATTACAAGAGAATACTATGAATATTATATAAAATTATATGCTAACAAAATTGGATAACTGGAAGAAATGGACAAGTTTCTAGAAACATTCAACCCACAAAAAACTGAATCAAGAAGAAATAGATAATTTGAACAAACTGATACGTGAAGTAGAATCTGTAATTTAAAAAACAAAGCAAACAAGCAAATAAAACCTCCCAACAAACAAAAGTCTAGGACTGGATGGCTTCACTGGGGAAATCTACCAAACATTCAAAGAAGAACTTAACACTGATCCTTCTCAAACTCTTCCAAAAGATTAAAGAGGAAGGAACATTCCCAAAATCATTCTAGGAAGACACCATCACCCTGATACCAAAACCAGACAAAGCCATTACCAGAAAAGAAAATTAAAGACCAATATCTTTGATGAGTATAGATGTAAAATTCTTCAACAATATATTAGCGGACCAAATCCAACAACACATAAAAAACATCATAAACCACAGTCAAGTTGTATTCATCCCAGGGTCATAAGGATGGTTCAACATACACAATCAATGTGATACAAAAGAAAAGAACATCAAGAAAAGAAAAGACAAAAACCACGTGATCATATCAATAGATGCAAGAAAAGCGTTCGATAAAATTCAACATCCATTGGTGATAAAAACTCATCAAAGTGGGTAGAGAGGGAACATATCTCAACATCATAAAACCTATTTATGACAAACCCACAGCCAGCGTAATGCACAACAGTGAAAAGCTGAAAGCCATCCCACTAAAATCTGGAACAAGACAAGGATGCCCAGTCTCACCACTTTTCAGCATAGTATTGGCAGTCCTCGCTACAGCAGTCAGACAAGGAAAAGAAATGAAAGGGATCCAAATAGGAAGGGAAGAGGTAAAATTGTCATTATATGCAGATGAAATGATACACTGTAGAAAATTCTAAAGACTCTACACAAAAACTACTAGAACTGATAAATTCAGCAAAGTAGCAGGATACAAGAATAACATACAGATATCTGTTGCATTTTTTTTACACTAACGATGAAATGTCAGAAAGGGAAAAAATTTTTTTAAATCCCTCTTAAAATTGCATCAAGAAAATAAAAAACTTTAGAACAAACCTGACCAAGGAGGTGAAAGACATATATGCTGAGAACTATAAAACACTGATAAAGGAAATTTTAGGTCATTTAAACAAACGGCAAGATATCTCATGCTCTTGGATTGGAAGAATTAATGTTGTTAAAATGGCCACGCTACCCAAACCAATCTACAGACTTAATGCGATCCTTATCAAATTACCCATGACATTTTTCACAAAACTAGAACAAATAATCCTAAAATTTGTATGGACCCATAAAAGACCCAGAATTGCCAAAGCAATCCTGAGGAAAAAGAACAAAGCTGGACGCATAACTCTCCAAACTTCACACATACTACAAAGCTACAGTAATCAAAACAGCATGATACTGGCACAGAAACATATATGGATCAATGGGAAGATTAGAGAGCACAGAAATAAAATCACACACCTATGGTCACCTAATCTAAGACAAAGGGGGCAAGAATATATAATGGAGAGAAGACTGTCTCTTCAGCAAGTGGTGTTGGTGAAAGCTGGACAGCTGTATGTCAATCAATGAAGTTAAAATACTCCCTCACTCCTACACAAAAATAAAGTCAAAATGGTTTAAAGACTCAAATATAAGACTTGACACTAGATTACAACATTGGCAAAACATTCTCTGACATAAATTGTAGCAATGTTTTCTTAGGTCAGTATCCCAAGGCAACAGAAATAAAAGCAAAAATAAACAAATGGGACCTAATCAAACTTATAAGCTTTTGCACAGCAAAGGAAAACGTAAAGAAAATGAAAAGACAACTGGCGGACTGGGAGGAAATATTTGCAAATGATGTGACCGACAAGGGACTAATTTCCAATCTATACAAAGAGCTCATACAGCTCAACATAAAAAAAACCCAAACAGGGACTTCCCCAGTGGCACAGTGGTTAAGAATCTGCCTGCCAATGCAGGGGACACAGGTTCGATCCTGGTCCAGGAAGATCCTACATGCCTCGGAGCAATTAAGCCCGTGTGCCACAACTACTGAGCACACATGCCACAACTACTTAAGCCCACATGCTCTAGGGCCCATGTGCCATAACTGCTGAGCCCATGTGTTGCAACTACCGAAGCCTGAGTGCCTAGAGCCTGTGCTCTGCAACAAGAGAAGCCACTGCAATGAGAAGCCCACACGCTGTAACTAGAGAAAGCCCGCGAGCAGCAACAAAGACCCAATGCAGCTGAAAATAAATAAACTTAATCACTAAAACAAACAAACAACCCAGTCAAAAAATGGGCAGAAGACCTAAAAGACATTTCTCCAAAGAAGACATACAGATGACCAACAGGCCCATGAAAAGATGCTCAACATCACTATTAGAGAAATGCAAATGAAAATCACAGTGAAGTATCACCTCACATAGGTCAGAATGGCCATTGTTAAAAAGTCTACAAATAATAAATGCTGGAGAGGATGTGGAGAGAAGAGAACCCTCCTACACTGTTGGCGGGAATGTAAATTGATACAGCCAGTATGAAGAACAGTATGGAGGTTCCTTAAAAAACTAAAAATAGAACTACCATATGATCCAGCAATCCCATTCTTGGGCATATATCTGGAGAAAACCATAATTCAAAAAGATACATGCACCCCAGTGTTCACTGAAGCACTATTTACAATAGCCAAGGCATGGAAGCAACCTAAGTGTCCATCAATAGATGAATGGATAAAGAAGATGTGGTACATATACATAATGGAATACTACTCAGCAATAAAAAGAATGCAATAATGCCATTTGCAGCAACATGGAAGGACTTAGAGATTATCATAAGTGAAGTAAGTCAGACAGGAAAACACATATCATAAGATATCACTTATATGTGGAATCTAAAATATGATAAAAATGAAATTATTTACAAAGCAGAAACAGACTTATAGACATAGAAAACAAACTTATGGTTACCAAAGGGGAAGGAGGGGAGGGATAAATTAGGAGTTTGGGATTAGCAGATACAAACTACTATATTAAATAAACAACAAGGTCCTACTGTATAGCACAGGGAACTATATTCAATATCTTATAATAAACTATAATGGGAAAGAATATGTAAAAGAATATATCTATCTGAATATATATCTGAATCACTTTGCTGTACACCAGAAGCTAACCCAACATTGTAAATCAACTATACTTCAGTTAAAAATTTTTTTAGCAAAAGTAAGTGTTGGTCAGAATGTGGAGAAATTTTACTGATGGGAATGTAAAATGGTATAGCCACAGTTCCTCAAAAAGTTAAACATAGTTACCGTAAGTCCCAGCCATTCCACTCTTAGATATTGAATATATACCCAAGAAAAGTGAAAACATATGTCCATACAAAAAATGTACGTGAATGCTAATAGCAATATTCACAATAGCCAAAAAGTGGAGCCCACCCAAACGTCTATCGACTGTTGAGTTGTGTATGCATACAATGAAATATTACTCAGCCATGGAAAGGAATGATGTACTGATTCATGCTACAACCTTGATGAACCTTAAAAACATGCTAAGAGAAAGAAGCTAGACACCAAAGACTATATGTTGTATGATTCCATTTACACAAAATGTTCCCAATAGGCAAATCCCTAGAGACAGAAAGCAACTTAGCGGTTGCCAGGGAGTGGGAAGAGGAGAGAATTGGGACTGACAGCAAACGGGTGCAAAATTTCTTTTTGGGGTGATAGAAATGTTCTAGACTAGGTCATGGTTACACAAAATCTGAACATACAAAAAAACTTAACTATTATTTTTTAAGTGATGAATTTAGTTATGTGAATTTCATCTCTAAGATGTTTTTAAATAAAATAAAAATAACAAACACTAAAAAAAAAAAAAAAAGCTCAGATTGTTGGTCTAAACTGTTTTCTCTCTCAGACCTTTGCCTTGGCAACAGTAAATAACTTCTTGGTATTGTTTTGTCTTCTTCTTTCAAATAAATATTTAGTACACTGGATCATCTTAAAGGCCAGTTGCCTTTCCTCAGACATTAGACTGATAAACTTGTTCCTACTTATGTTAATTTGGTAACTTGCCCTGAACTTATTTGAAAGTTTTTGTAAGGCAAAAATTTAGTAAATTATAAAATGCAGTAATTAAGAATAGAAGCAAAATCAGAAAAAATATATATGTGCAACCAGGATTTCAATAGCAAATAAGCTGCTGTCTCAGCAGTTATAAGTAATTAGTTCCACATTTACTGGACATAATTAGAAAATGCTCTGGTACTTGTTGACTCAAGGAGAAACCGGAACAAATGAAATGCCAGTGCTTGCCTTAGTAAACAGAGATACAAGGTAATACATCCATTAAAAAGGACCATAATTTAGAATTTAAAATTAGAATATATTAGTAAATATAATGATCTACAAATTTATGAGATTATGAGCAGGAAAGGAAAGAAATTTAAACACAGTGCGTCTAATACATGAAAGAAGTTCCTGTTAATCCTACATCCCACCATACTTTGTTACAGTCTAATGTCTTTCAGATTTGGTTGTCTGTAGCCCAGATCACCAGTTAAGGAAGATTCTTATATCTAAAAACATATTTTGTGTGAGTATTCATGCATATGTGCAAGGAAGCCTGAAAGAATACTAATCCTCCAAAATGAATGATTATATAAAAATATTTCAATACCTCATGTTCTAAGATATTCATACCCACTTTTTATTCACTGCTTTTAAATAACCTTTGCATATTAAATGACAGTGATTTAACCTCATGAGGGTTGAGTAAAGCAAACTTGACCCTGAAGCAGTTCCTGATTCTTATCTATTTGTTACTTTGAACAATTTCACTTACTTCCCTAGGGTGTGGTCTTTTACCTGTAAAATGAGAACACTGAATTGGGAGCTAGATGATCTATAGGTTCCTTTCAGTTATAAAGTCCTGAATGACACTGATAATGCTGTCTTTGTAAATAGTTTATTATGTACTTGAAATCTCATTTACTTACTTGCATCTGTTAAGAACTATAAAGAGTCTGAGATTTTAACCTATTTGCAAGCTAACAAGTTAGTCTGCCACAGTTTCATGGATGCTGACATAAGACATCAGACTCCTAGGTCAGAGACACAGGGATTTTATTACTCATGGCACATCAAGAAGCATGATATTATATATGGAATGGATAAATGACAAGGTCCTACTGTACAGCACAGAGAACTATATTCAGTATCCTATGATAAACCATAATAGAAAAGAATATATAAAAAAGGAATATGTATATATGTATAACTGAATCACTTTGCTGTACAGCGGAAATTGACACAACATTGTAAATCAACTATACTTCAATAAAAAGAATAAAATTTTTTTAAAAAGTAGCATGAGCTTCTTCTTTGTGTCAGTTCCCCTTGCCCAGCAAGTCCCCTGGGGACAGTGCTGAGGGCCCTATTTGGATGCTGTATGTGAAGAAAGCTTGTGTCACAGCTAAGAAATGCTATGCTTAGTGACTAGTCATTTATAAGGGTTGCAAGCAAACCTGCCCAACTTTTGCTGCAGTGGGAGACGTTATCTTTATTACACTGGACGATAAACAAACCTGGCCTCTGCTGTTGAGGGAGACACTGTTTTTATTTTCTAAGGCTTTAGCTATTTAAACATCCTTGAAAAGCTAGTCTGGAGCAAAAGCTGTGAGTGCCACTTGTTCACAAGATGTGCAGAAATGCAAGAGACTTGTGGAAAACTGTCTTCTGCTACCAGCTCATCCCAAAAGATAAGGTCAATTATTATCTTCTAATTTAATATATACTATATATCATTATAGATTGATACAATTTATGCAAATATATGTTATATACTCAATAATAGAATCCACGGTTTCAACTTTAATATGAAACTAATCACTGATTCTTTTTATTTAATGGATTTATCTTTAGAAAACATCAGGTGCTTACTCTTAATGTATTTTTTTCTTATTTTAAAACGAATGCATGTCAAAATGCTAACATCTTGGTGCATTACACACACATTTATACATACATGCACTCACACATACTAGTGGATATATGCTAATTTTTCTTACATCCTTTTTTAGAAACCACCTCACCTCGACATGGATTCACAGAGGGTTGTGAAATCATGGGACCCAGTACTACTGGGGCCCCAGCTGACCCCATCCCATGAATCACGGGCTCTGAAATAATGATGTGATTATGCAAACAGCAGGGGAGATTTGGGAGTACTAATTTTGATCCTGTAGGAGAGAAGGTTGTGTTCTTAGCTCCGGGATCATTCAACCTCCATGGCAATATACCTCACAGACCTCCTAAACAGGGAGCTTAATTAGCTACGTGCCCTCACTGCTTCACTGTGAAATCCAAATCCATCACACATGCATCAAGGCTGTGCTGAGCTCTACTGCTGCTCTCAGCCAAAGGTAGCTTGTCACGTGAATATGAAGGCAGACTCATTCCTTGCAGACATTGACTTCTCCTACAACCAACTTGGACTTGAAAACAACCCGGTGGCCCTTCCCTGAACCCCCTTTAGATTACACAGCAACCTAGAACCCTTCTGCCTAACCATGCGTCCCTCTCTCTTTCCTTTTGGCTCAGTTACATTGTGGTCTGACAGCTTACCCTGTCTTCCCCAGTTCCCTCCTCATTTTCTCTCGCAGGCATTTTTCCTAACAAAATCCTTGCATATTTAATCATGTTTAGGTGTCTTTTTCTTGGAAGACCTAACTAGATCACTAGCTGTTAGTAGGATCTAAAGGTGATGGTGACTGTGTTGACTATCATGTGGAATAAGCCTATTGAGAATCAGGAAAACACAGAGCCAGAGAGATGGAGAGAAGTGATAATGTTCTTTCAGTTCCTACAACCAGTCAATCTGAAGCCAGAACTGTCTTCTTGGACTTATGTCGTCTATAAACCAGGAAGTCCCCTCCCTCTCCTTTCTCTACCTCTCCTTTTCCATGAGAGCAGGAACGTTACCTATCTCCCTCCAAGAGAGCAAAAACATGGTTGTTCCAGATTGCCTCTGAATTCTGAGCACTAGTATTTTGCTGGTCACCTGGTAGGAATCCAATACATATTTGTTGAATGAATGAAAAAATTACACTCTAATTTCTCTCTTTGTAATCTCTAGCCACTTTAAGGCTGGATTATTATGGAAATACAGTGGACAGCCATGGAACCAAGTGTACTTTAGTTCAGGAGATCCACTGAGCAGAATCTTTGTTCTATTCCACTTTGAATGCAGAAAAGGGTCTGAGTAATCCACCCTCAGGAAAGAAGAGCACTTATTAAGTCTACTTTAATATTATATATTTCAGGCTTTACTCTCTAGAGCTATATGCCCATAATAATAACAACTTTTTTGTTTTGCTTTGTTTTTTAAAGCCACGTTGTCTTGTCTCATTAAATTAGCATTTTCCACCTTGACAGGCTCTGTTGGAGCAAACGAATTTCACAAACAATATGTTGACTGCTCTCCCCATAATCCTATATTATAATTTAGAATTATTTTTTTCCCAAGCAAATGAAAACTACTAGAATTTACATAAGCTTAAAGAAAAGTGGGAATGAACGAGAGCTGCTATAATAATTCAGGGGTGCCACTGAAATTCCAGGATAAGAATGCCGCAAGACTTCAAGAAAGATTAGATGAAGTTACTGGAAAGTACCAAGAGTTTCTCTTGATCTTTCGCAGGCATTCCCTACATTTTGCAGTCCCAACCATATGGAGAGTGATTCCTTGGCTGTCAGTCCCAATGGCAAATTCTTCTTAGAAGAAAGAATCTGGCCCACTTTGGGGATGATGTCCTACTACTCCTGGTAGTACTAACACGGTTGCCTGGCTCCCAGACTTGTGAGAATTTGTAGGGATTTATGAGGGCTTTTAAGAACAAGCCCTCCCAAAAGGGGGATCATTATTATATAGCAGATACTCCAAAGGGTGACTTCCCCACATGGTATCCAATAAACATATTCATCTTAAGCATTTTGAAATGGTGAAATTTTCTTTTTGTATTTTTTCTTTCCCCATGAAGTTCTTAACAGAGTTGCATCTTCTTTTCAGTGAAAAAGACATGAGATAGAAGTAGCAACATTATAGAGTCATGGAGAATCATTCTAATCCATATATTATTAGCATCTGAGTCTACCAGAAAATTGCAGGCTCAGGCTCTTGCTAACTGAATCAGTCAAGTTGGGAACATACAGCTTTGAGAAGATGTATGCTATGTTTTTATAACCCAGAGGTAATATGCCTGTGTCATCACAAGGGGTCATAAGTGGTGGGAGGATTAAGAGAGGCATTTATAAATTTATTAAGCTATAGTACTGGAAGTTTGTATTTTATTATATGAAATACACGGCTCATCCATTTCCTCCTTTCAAAAATAATAAAAATTTTAAAATGGGAAAGAAGCTATTTATTTTTAAAATCACTCATTAGTTAGAGCCAGTTCTGGGGCAGAACAGTTTGTTCATCTTCCCATTCAACTGTTTGAATCTGCCTTCATTGCCCTGGAGGCTGTGGTTTGCGATGCTGGCACACTGTTTATTGCTCTGTGCGAGGAAAAAAAATGAAAACGTAAAGAAGGCTGCCAAAGTGCCTTTGTGTGTGTATCAGCAGATTAAAGAAAAGCCAAGAGAGGTATTGTTTTCATCCAGCCAAATGTTGGAGACTGTATATTTTACGAATCCACATGTGACAGGGAGAGAGAAATACTATGTGCACAACAGCCTATATCTGTGTTCCTTTGTTAACTGTCTCTACGACTTTGATTTATTTCAAAATATGGAAAACCTGTACTGCCAACACATTTAAAAAGCAAATGGTGAAAACTTCTCCTTGGTCGCCAAAATGTCCAAAGAACACTTCAGAGGCAGACTTGGACTAGATATGACTAAAGCTCAAAAAGAAAAGACAAGAAAGAAAGACTATGACCAACTTTATTTTTGGACTCCTTTTTTTTCTTTTTTTAAATGTAGCAAGACAAAGTTTTAAAATGTATTTTCTATGCATATATTTCTTTCTCAATCTATTCCACTGGCTATAAGAACATCACTTATGATTTAAAGAGAAGAAAGAAGACTGGAGTAATAAGTAAGACTCCTCCACCTACATTCCAAAATAGACTTCAAATTTTTTCCAAATAGAGTTTATAGACCAAAAAAGTTCAAATAAACTGTCATAAAAGTGACAGCTCTAATCTCCAACAGAGATCAGTATGGTTCTACAAATCACAACAGAGGAGTTTCTGTCAATTTTTCTTAGAAGTATATTTATAATCCCAATAAAATTGAAGTTTTACATTTAACTTATCATGTAAATATATATTTTTTAAACTAACATTTTTATCTTCTGTTAATTTCAGTCTGCATATCCTATTTACCACATGATGTTGTACCTCAAGGCCTAGACTTAGTAGTCTCTGGGGGCCCCAAGTTATTTGATGAGGCTGAATGTGAATATACTCTCACCTTAAAAGGCCATTTGCTTTGTTATATTCAGATCATTTTTGCTTTTTTGTTTTTTTCCTCTGAGCCATTCATTCATGCAACCAATATTTAGTGTATGCCTACTATGTGACAGACTCTGATGTAGGCACTGGAATTGTATCAGAGAACAAAGCAGACAAAATTACCTGTCTATGGAGGACATATTTTAGTTGTCCTCCGTTGACAGGTAAATAGGTGGTATTTCAGATAATGATAAATACTATGGAGAAAAATAAGGCAGAAAGACATGTCAGTGTGGTGAGGATTACAATGACAATTTTAAATAGCATAGTGAATACAGGCCTCATTAGATGGTGAAATTAGAGCAAATACTGATGGAGATGGATTCTGGAGGTAGAGAATTTCAGAGTTAGGGCATAGTCAGTGAAGAGGCCCAAAGATGGGATGAGTGTCTTGAGTTTCAGATTTCTGAAAGATTTCCAAATCGAGGATGCCTGTGTGGTTATCATAAAGTGAACAAGGCAGAGAATGAGATGTGATGAGTTCAGAGAAAGATAATTTTTCATTTTAAGTCTTTGTATTTATGACATCATTTTACCTTGGCCAATAATTTAAAGAAACTACTTTGAAGGAATTAATGGTGTTTGCTTAATAATTATTCTAATATCCATTATATCAACGATAACTAAAGACCTGTAATTGGAAAAAAATATTTTAACTGTTGTTACATGAAATATACCTTATATGTTTTGATTTCAAATTACAAAAAAATATATTCATGGGTTTTCAATTTGTTTATCTTAATTAGATCAAATAGCCTTACTCCTGTGTAACAAATGATGTAGTAGCTTCCAGATGTCAAATTTTGGCTATTTTATCTTTCACTAAGTTTAAATTATTGATTCAGGTATGCTTTCTTCATATGTTTGGACATATATAATACCTAAAAATATGTAAAAATACCTAGTCTGATAGAGAGTATTGCAATGTACCCATATGACTTAATAGCCTAAAGAATTAAGTATGTAATTTAATACTGTCATCACAAGCAAGTGTTGCGAGAAATACACTTCCAGGTATAACCGGAAATGAAGTTCCTCTCTTCCCATGTACACCCTCTTTAATCCCATCAAGTCTGGCCCACAGTCCCAGTAAGGGCAGCCTTTGAATCATACAGCTAGTTTTCTAGCCTTGTTAATTTCATTAACAATGGGTGAACAGTGATCCAAGCTGAAATAATCATGTTCTCTTTCTGAAGAACTTTGGATAGAGAAACAGAGACTGAATCAACATATTATATGGAGATTGGAGTTGTAAATTCATGGAGAGTAGAGATAAGGTCAGGAAAATAACCAGCTAGATTCTGGTGCAAGCTAAAATTACTGACAAGCAAAAATTAGGACCTTGCAAAGAGAGCTGGGTTTCTGTGAGAAGAAGATAGTATGTCCCCAAAAGGATAGAGTTTAAGAGACTGGCTGCCAGCCAAATTTCTACTTCACGTAAGGCCTGGCTATATTTCCTGCTGTTAGCTTTCCATGAGAATATTCTCTTTATGATAAACATCCTTTTAATTTGAACTCTTTTGAGGGGGTTCTGTTTCTTGCAACCAAAGAGCCTTTACTATTGTTAGGGTCTGCTTATTGTAAGGACTGAATTTAAGTTAATTAAGTAAGCTTGTTGCATTGTTTAACCAGGCCTTTAAAATATTAAGTATGATAGTGAGACAGGCTGGGACCTGGGACCCTTTGCTGCACTGCTTGCACCTGGACAAATGTCTCATCAAGCAACAAAACACAAAGAAACTATAAGGGACTAAAAATAGCTACATGCATGTGCAGCTGCGGCAAATTATGGACAAGATAAAAAAGACCAAAAAAAAAAAAAAAAACCACTGCCACTTCTGAAGAGCCAAGAGCAAAAAACAGGGTGCTGGGAGCAAAAGCAGGGTGCTGCGCACGCCCTCTACACACAACACCATCAAAGGGGTGGGCAGACCACCTAAGTCACCCCTCCAGCCCACCCCCTGGACACACCCCTAGCCTCACCCCATATACGGAACCAGCTTGCGCCCTCCCCCGCCCCCCAGGGAGCCAGCAAGGGAACCTATGGCTTATTTCCGCGCTTGCTTATTTTTGCGCCCACCCCCGCTGCAGCAGGGGCCCCAGTAAAGCTTTGCCTGAACTTCTTGTCTGGCCTCTTATCAATTTCTATTGATTAAGGAAGGCCAAGAACCCTGGTTGGTAGCAGATTTATGGCACCCAACATGGGGCAGTTGTCCCCTTCTCAGGAGAGGATCTGGGCACCTCCAGGACCACTGAACGCATCTTCCCCGTGGGTGACAAGTGGCCACCTGAACCTCTGTTTCAGCGTCACCACGTTTGGCAAGTCTGCCTTCCTGGCCACTGAGGCCTTCAGTACCCTCATTCAGGCAACGCTTTCCCCCTCCCCTTTGTCCCTTTCCCTCTCCTGAAATCCCTCTGCTTCTCCTCTCTCTGTCCTCTCCTACTCTGTCCTCTCCTTCCAAGACAGTGGATGTCGGGCAGCTACAGCATCACTCCTCTCAGCTTGTGAGACCTGCTCCCTCTGGCCAGCAACGGCTCACCTTGACAGGTGACAGGCAGAGATGGGAGAGGCTCGCCTCACACCGCACAGATCTTGGTCCCGCGGGCTCTCCCTGATGGGAGATGTATGCGAGTGATAGAGGTTCACACCTCGTATCATGTAGTGGCTGGAAGTCCTATCGTCCCAGTATTCTCACCTTTATTTTCCTGCTGTCTCTCTCTTTTTCAGGCTTTTCTGTCCCTCCTCCCTCTCCCCCTCCCTCAGTCCTTATACCTGTACTCCCATCCCCTTTATCCTGAAAACTTCTTGTTCGTGTCTTTAAGTTTTTGTCACTGCTAATCTTTGTTTTATGTAGTTTTGTCTGTCCAACCGCTCCTGCAAGTCTCTGCTAAAACTGTGGGGACGGTGGATGCTTAAGACTTGAAATATACAAACACAGCCCACATTGCCTGAGATTCCAGCCTTGGGTTACTTATTGGGATTCTAAAGGAAAAAAAAAAAAAAAAAAGAGGAGCTTACACTGCCCTCTTCACCTTTGCAATGTAACTATTCTGCCTGTGCTCTCAGAAACTACTTGATCCATCTGTAGTTCCCCAGACTGAGGAAAAAAAAGAGGCCTTTTTAAATTCTAGTGGGAAAACTATGCGATCTCTAGTTCTGTCTGTCTTTAAGTAAAAATTAACTTGTAAATGAGCTGTATTTAATTTGCTTAAAGGAAACTGAGCACTTATATACATTCTCAGAAATATAAAAGAAAATTTGCCAGAATACATTTCAGGTTCATGTGATCTGGGAAATACTCAATATTGAATTAATATCTGGTATTAGAGCTAACTTGAGCTTGTGGGTTTAATTAATACAGACCTGTCTTTACAGTCATCAACATTAAGTATAATACTTTTATTATACCTAGGGTTACTGGAAGTCAATAAATGCATATTGTTTCTGTTATAAAATCTGTCAACAGGGAAAAACACCTGATATGTTTAAATTTTTAAGTAAATATAACTGAGATAAAAGCTTTTTGGTAAACTCTATAGGAATAATTATGTTTTGGAAATGGCCATCTAAAATACTCTCTCCAGATTTTGGTGACTTGAAACTAAATTAAGTCAAATGATAGGAATCCATTGAGTATCTAGGCCATTTCAAACAAGATAAAATATGAGAACATTAATTGCTAAACAGGACAGTAAGTGTACTTACTTTTGTCTTCTTATGAGAGGGAAACTAAAGATGTTTGGGTTTATCAGACACATGTCTTGCTCCACATTAAGGAAACAAATTGTGCTTTGGGAAGACATGTTTCTAGAGGTTACAGTATATTCCAATCAGAGAATACTAATGTAAAAGATAGTTCATGGTTGCGTAAGGGAAGTAAGATGTGTGTTTTCAGGAAAGAAGGTGTGAGAAATGGAAATATATTTTGTTAAAGGAAAAAGGGAAATTTTGCCCTAAAGCTGGTTGTTTCTGAATGTGAAAAGAAACGGGGGCAAAATAATATGGCTACAGAAAGTTGCAGAAGGTCTGTGGAAAAGGAACACTGGGAAAAGAGTTTTGTATGTGGTCAGGACTTTCTAAGGTCAGATTAAATATAATTAGGTAAGTGGATTTTATCAATAGTAGGCTGATGAAAGACTGGATTTGATTTCTCTCTCTCATAAGAGAAAACAAAGTTTTCCTGACATGCTGCTTTTGATAACAGATTGTGTGAGTTTCTGTGCCTTTAAGTGATCTGTGTTTACTTTTGAAATCTTTTTTTCACTTTAGCTTGAGGAATAAGTATTGTTTCACAGCAACCTATTATCCTATCTGATCAGGTGTTTTAAAACTTTTTGAAATTTTTGACAGACTTCCCAAATATCAAATTCTGATTAAAATTCTTTTGACCTCCAGCTAACTTTGAGATGCTTCAGAGGGCCCCTGGAGCATCCCAAAGAGAGATCCTAAACTAATTGGGTTCATTTGGCATGTTAAGTTACATGGGAAACGTTGTCCAGACTTGCTGTTGCCTGTGTCAGATGGAATCATTAGGCTCTCCCCAGTTTTATCATAGCCGCCAAACAGATGGGGGGAAAGGGTTTGGGTTCTTCTATTGTCTAGTCTCTCACCTCACTCTATGTCCAAAAATCCCCTGTGGAAATACTCCCACCTCTAGGCCCTCAGGTCCTGAAGCCGTGGCATTTTCCTTTGTGCCCAACTCCAATTCCTCCAGGAGTTCCTTTCTGCACTTCTAGGACCCCCTTCACTCCAGGCCTTGGCAGCTTATATATTGTTACAGACTGCCTATTGGGCTGGTCACTTCCAAGCAGCCCACATCCTAGGCTTTAAAGATGCTCAATCTTGAGGAATACACCCCAGTACAGGGAAACTTATTATAGGACATAAGCTTTATAGACAACAGATCCCCCTCAAGGAGAGTCCTGCCAACGCACTGGCACAAAGGGGTCCCACCTGGGGACCCCTTGCACAAAGGACTGGGTCGATCACAGTCGTCTGGTTAGGTGATGGGAAAGTAGAGGATGCTCAAAATCCCATTAGGTAAGAAGGGAATTCAGAGGACACTCCGACCCCCTTCCGACAAAAGCCTCCTGGTAAATGTCTCCGGAAGGCCGAACTTCATTTCTAGGAGCGCTCTTTCTCGGTTGCAGGTTTCTCAACATGGGAGGATCCCCTTCTAAGCCAAAAGAAACACCTCTGGAGTGTATCCTTAAATACCGGAAAATTTTAAAAATAGAGGGGCTGAAAAAGGAAAAACTTAAACTCTACTGTAACACCTCCTGGCCTTTATATAAGTTGGAGAATGGAGAAAAATGGCCTGAAAATGGGTCTCTAAATTAAATACCATCTTGCAGTTGGATCTTTACAGTCGCAGGATGGGAAAAGGGACTGAGGTTCCCTGTATTCAAGCCTTCACAGTCCTTTACCAAAATCCTGCTCTATGCAGCGCCTGTAATCAAAAGCCTGGGGAATCAGAAAACACTCCCGACATTTCAGATGACCCCCTTTTAACCTTCCCTAACTCTCAGCAGGGAAACCAAGCCTCCCCTGCTTCTCTGGAGCCACCAGCCTCTCCAGAGCCACCTACTTCCCCGGAGGCACCTATTTCTCCAGACGACTCTGACAGATACCAAACGCTGCCTCCCATGTCCCTTTATATCCTCTGTTGCCCCAGAAGGGAAAGACTAGTCCCTCCAGGGTAACTTGTAGTGAACTTCCTATCACCCAGGATCAGGGAAAATATGCCCTCTTAGGGAAGTGGCAAACAGTGAAGGGACAATTAGAGTACACGTGCCCTTCTCTTTAACTGGTTTAGCCCAATGCAAACAGAGACTGGACCGATTTTCTGAAGACCCTAGTAAGTCTGCTGAAGGGTTTCAGGCCCTAACTCTGGCCTTTGATTTAACTTGGAAGGATGTCCAAATAGTCCTATCTACATGCTGTACCCCTGAGAAAAACAGAGGACTTGGGCAGCAACCCAGGGGCATGGCGACCAGCTTGCCAGGGATGAAACCCAATGTTCTGTTATGGGTGGAGACAGTCCCAGACCAGAGGCTCCTTGGAATTATAATTCCCAGGAGGGAACAGAAGCCAGGAACCACATGATCAAATATGTATTAGAAAGGATGAGAAAGTGTAACAAAAAGCCAGTTAACTATGAAAAGGTTAAAGGAGAGACCCAAGAAGAAAAAGAAAACCCAGCCCTCTTTCAGGGATGGCTTGTGGAGGCTTTGAGAGAATTTACTAACATTGATCCCTCTCCCCATGAGGGTCAACCCCTGCTGGGACAACATTCTATCAGGCAGTCCACGCTGATATTAGGCGGAAACTCCAAAAGTTACAATTAGGCCCACAAATCCCTATGCCCCACCCAACTCCTAGAGGTGGCCTTTGGGGTATTTAATAATCGAGATCAAGCTGAGGAGGAAGAGAGAACCCAAAATGAAAGCGGGCAGGCCAGGGCTCATGCAAAACTGATGGTCATTGCTGTCAGCCATGCCTTGCAACCTCAGGACAACCCAAGGGAGCCAAAGAAGCTTCACCATCTACTGGAGGTAAAACCAACAAGGGGGAATGCTTCAAATGTAAGTCAACCAGCCACTGGGCCGAAAGTGCCAGAAAGAGCCCCCTGGTCCATGCCCAGTCTGCAAACAAACCGATCATTGTAAGTAGAACTCTCCCCAGTCCCAAAGGGGAAGGGGGACTCCCGCTCCTGAGATGGCCATGCTAGATGACTGAGGCGGCCCGGGGATTCTGGCAGCTCCCCACCACGAGATGTCTGTCTCCATCAAGGAGCTCCAGGTGGTCCTTGACGTGGCAGGTAAGAAAATCAAGTTTTTAACTGATACGGGAGCCACTAACTCAGTCCTGATCTTTCACGCTGGGCCTCCTTCCTCCAAAAGCTGTACAGTGACTGGTGTCGACAGAAAGCTTCACACCCATTACTTCACTGGGCCTCTCACTTGCCTATCTGAACAGCGTTTGATCTCACGTGCCTCTTTAGTTGTGCCTGAGTGTCCTACCCACTAGTGGGGACAGACCTTCTGGGCTCCCTTGAAGCCATATTACCATTAGAAGGCCCTGAGCAACCCCTTTTCTTGACTCTAAGACAAATCAGCTGGAAGAACAAGGGCTTATTCCCAGCCGTATTCTACACGCAGTTAACCCTGCAGTTGGGACAAAGGAATCCCTGGGAAGGCTATAAATGCCCGACCTGTAAAAATTAGCCTTAAGCCAGAAGCCGCTTGCCCTAACAAGAGATAGTACCCCATAAAGTTGGAAGCAAAAAAGGATTTGCAACCCCTCATAGATAAATGCTTAAAACATGGCCTCTTAGTGATCTGTCAGTCTCTGTGCAATACCCCTAATTCTGCCAGTTGTTAAACCAAATGGGGAATATTGAATGGTAAAAGGCCCTAGAGCAGTAAATGATGCAGTGGTCCCTATACCTCTCCTTGTGGCCAATCCTTATAATATATTAGTTCAGGTGCCTGGCGATGCCAAATTGTTTACTGTGCTTGACCTCAAGGATGCCTTCTTTTGCATCCCAGTTCATCCCTCATCACAGGATCTGTTTGCCTTCAACTGGACTAACCCCCACTTGAGACAAATGCAACAATATACCTGGACAGTGTCACCTCAGGGGTTTTGGGAAAGCCCATACTTGTTTGCCCAGGCCCTAGGAAAAGAATTAAGGGAAATACACCTAAAATAAGGGGCTATTCTACAGTATGTAGATGATATATTAATATGTAGCCCCACCATGGAGGCCTCAGATCAGCATACCATCGAAGTCCTTAATTTCCTTGGGGCCCAGAGCTACAGGGTCTCCCAGAAAAAGGCATAAATCTCAAAATAAGAAGTTAAATATCTGGGATATACTGTAAAATCTGGAAGTAGACAGTTATCTCTGGATAGAAAACAAGCTATCTTAGGCCTAAGTGCCCCAAAGACAAAGAAACATCTTCGTACCTTCTTAGGCATGGCAGGATTTTGCAGAATTTAGTTTCCAGGATTCAGACTAATGGCTAAGCCTCTATATGAAGCCCAGATATAGAACCATTACTTTGGACTGGGAAACAAGAAAAGGCTTTTAATAATGTCAAACAGGCCTTCACCAGAGCTCCTTGCTCTGGGTCTCCCCAATTTAACCTTAAGGGCAGGAAAAATTATAAATATATACACAGACTCAAAATAGTCTCTCCTTGTTTTACATGCCGACGCAGCTGTTTGGAAAGAAAGAGGACTTTTAAATGCAAAAAAATTCCCCTGTAAAATATGGGGCTGAGATTTTACACCTCATAGGAGCAGCTGAAAAATCAAAGCAAGTCTAGATTCCCTGGCCAAGGTGCTACTTGACAACTGACTGGCCCTTGATCATCTACTGACAAAATAGGGAGAGCTGTGTGCAATTACCAGTGCCTCTTGTTGCACATACATCAAACCTCTTCCCAGGGAGAAACCAACATGGAGAAAATTCGACCACAAGCCACCTGGTTTCAGCAGACAATTAACCACCAATCCTTGTTATTCAATATGGGCGGGGAAATTGAAAACTGCTTCTCTAGTTTATTCTCTTGGATTCCCAAAAGGTATAAAAACTTTCTGGCAGGAAGGTTTCTCTTTCTTCTAGTCCTTCTCTTTTCCGTCATACTGATTTATGTTATATTTCGTCTAGTGCTCCATTGTCTTCCCTGCTGTTGTAAATCTGTGACGAGGACTTTTCTGCCCAAAAAGGAGACCTGGGACCAACAGGTCCAGACCTTCCATTCTAAAAATAGAGAAACATGTTAAACTTTAACCCTGAGACTAACAAAAATATACACCCAAGCAGAATGGCTTCTTGGCAGGGGCGACATCACCTCCCCTGTCTGGTCAACAGTTAAGGAAGCCCTTCCGAAGTTAACCTGGTTCCTTCCCTTTCTAGGCCCTTTAATGGCTATTGTTGTTCTTCTGCTTTAGCCCTTGTTTGTTTAACCCTCTGGTCAAGTGTGTGTCTTCTATGCCCCAACGGTGTGAAGTAAGGCTCAGGATGGTTCAAGGAATGCAGTCCATTCCAGTGGAGGATGGCCCAGGTCCCTACAGGTCCTTGGAAGAGTCAGTGAGGGGCTTCTATACCTCTAGGGTAGGCTAGAGTCTGCGGCCCCTGTCCAGCAGGAAGAAGTTTCAGAAGAAGAAACCTTCGGCTCCTTACCCCTTAAGGATAAGGGGTATAGAATCCCTCGGGGGCTAATGAGACAGGCTGGGACCTGGGACCCTTTGCTTCAATGCTTGCACCTGGACAAACACCTCCTCCAGATTTCTCCTCAGATTTCTGATAGATATCCATAACTGAAATAAGTAAGGCATCTCTCTTCCCCTTCCTCATTTGAATAAAGTTGAGTTTAATGACTACCTTGCTACATTTGGGCACTGCAAAGTTACACTTGTGAGTGTGTAGTACATTCACTATTTAGGGGAAATACCTAGACTTGTAACTACCCTCATCTGGATGTGCATGGGTTTCATTTCTTCAGTAATTTGAAAATATAAGAACTTGCCATCTAACTACCTCCTTTTTCCACTTTCCTCCCATTCTATGATAACAGAGAGAGTAAAGTTTATGGAGAACATTGATGAGAGAAGAAGCTTTGTACTACATTTTATTTTTTAAACTTTAAAAATAGTGTATTAAAAGCTTACTATTTGCAGGTTTATGTTAAGTACAAAGAGGGCTACAAATGTGATTAACTGGTGGTATCCACCTTGTTTCTTCACTTACCAAGTACTTCTAAACTAAAGAAAATCTTTTGAAAAGGAATGGTCCATGTTCTGGTTTGTGTGACTATAATTCAGACTTTGTTCACTACGATGGCCAAATAATGCAGATCAGTTAACATTCTCTTATGGTGGCGACCCACCTTTAGAAAGCTAATTATGCCACCTTTCTCACAAAATGGGCAGGATGTATGGGGTAAATTCGAAAGTCAAAATATTACTTTTATAAAACATTTAATAAATTTCTTGAAGAACTTGAGAAGCTCTTCACCCAACAGCAAGATTTAGGTTAGTCTTTTAGAGAACAAAACCAAAAAGACAGATAAAACATGTGCTTGTTGGCGGGGCGGGGGTGGGGGGGAATTAACAATGTTCTTAAACATCAATCAACTACTGGATTAGTAAATGATATTGCAGAAATACTATGTTTTCCGAAGTGCAGGATAAATGAGTTACTTTGTAAGATGAAACAATGTTTACAGTCCTATTTACCCTCACTTTTTACTACCTGTAACATTATTAAATTTCAGTCCTAAATTTTTGTTGCTCAGGTTGCAAATCTATGATAAGATGAACATGGGAGGGGAAGACATTTTGACCCACATTTTGGCAATTGCAGTGCCCCTGGAATACGCAGGGGATTAGCTCCAGGCTTCCCTGCAGATAGAAAAATCTGGGAATGTTCAAGTGCCTTATATAAAATGGCATGGAAGAGTCTGCCCTCCAGATCCACAGGTTCTGCCTGGATCACAGAATGACAGGTTGTGGGGATGAAGTTACAGTTGGATGGAGCCAGTGGGCCATACTGTATATTTCTATGACTGTTTTTTTCCATTATAAACTATGTCCAACCTTAAAAGTCAATATGAAAAGGATCTTAAATCCCAACAAACTAAAGTCCAGGACCAGATGGCTTCAGAGGTGAATTCTATCAAACATTTAGAGAAAACTTAACACCCATCCTTCTGAAACTATTCCAAAAAATTGCAGAGGAAGGAACACTTCTAATGTCATCCTAAGAAGCCACCAGCATGTACACCTGATGCCAAAACCAGACAAAGATATCACAAAAAACAAAAGTATAGGCTAATATCACTGATGAACATAGATGCAAAAATCCTTAACAAAATACTAGCAAACCAAATCCAACAATATATTAAAAAGGATCATACACCATGATCAAGTAGAATTTATCCCAGGGATGCAAGAATTTTTCAAGATCCACAAATCAATCAATGTGATACACCATATTAACAAACTGAAGAATAAAAACCGTTTGATCATCTCAATAGATGTAAAAAAGCTTTTGATAACATTCAACATCCATTCATGGTAAAAAAGCTCCAGAAACTGGGAATAGAGGGAACATAACCCAACATAATAAAGGCCATATAAGACAAACCCACAGTTAACATCATACTCAATGGTGAAAAGCTGAAAGCATTCCCTCTAAGATCAGGAACAAGACAAGGATGCCCACTCTCACCAGTTTTATTCAGCATAGATTTGGAAGTCCTAACCACAGCAATCAGAAAGAAAAAGAAATAAAAGAAATCCAAGTTACAAAGGAAGAAGTTAAACAGTCACTGTTTGCAGATGACACAATACTATACATAGAAAATCCTAAATATGCCATCAGAAAACTACTAGAGCTAATCAATGAATTTGGTAAAGTTGCAGGATTCAAAATTAATATACAGAAATTGGTTGCATTTCCATACACTAACAACAAAATATCAGAAAGAAAATGTAAGGAAACAATCCATTAACCATCACATCTATAGGAATAAAGTACCTAGGAATAAACCTGCCTAAGGAGGCAAAACTTTTTGTATACCAAAAACTGTAAGATGCTGATGAAAGAAATTAAAGATGACACAAATAGATGGAAAGATATACCATGTTCTTGGATTGGAAGAGTCAATATTGTTAACATGACTGTATTACCCAAGGCAATCTACAGATCCAATGCAATCCCTATAGAATGACCAATGGCATTTTTCACAGAACTAGAACAAATATTTTTAAAATTTGTATGGAAACACAAAAAACCCCAAAGAGTCAAAACAATCTTGAGAAAGAAGAATGGAGCTGGAGGAATCAAGCTCCCTGACTTCAGACTATACTACAAAGCTAGAGTCATCAAAACAGTATGGCACTGGCACAAAAACAGACACATTGATCAATGGAACAGGGCAGAAAGCCCAGAAATAAACCCATGCACTTATGGTCAATTAATCTACAACAAAGCAGGCAAGATATACAATGGAGAAAAGACAGTTTCTTCAATAAGTTGTGCTGGGAAAACTGGGCAGCTACATATAAAAGAATGAAAATATAAATTCTCTAACACCATATACAAAAATAAACTCAAAATGGATTAAAGACCTAACTTTAAGAAAAGAGACTATAAAACTCCAAGAGGAAAACATAGGCAGAACACTCTTTGACATAAATTGCAGCAATATCTTTTTGGATCCATCTCCTAGAGTAATAGAAATAAAAACAAAAATAAACAAATGGATCTAACTAAACTGAAAAGCTTTTGCATAGCTAAGGAAACCGTAAACAAAATGAAAAGACAACCTACGGAATGCAAGAAGATATTTGCAAACCATGTGATCAACAAAGGCTTAATTTCCAAAAGACACAAATAGCTTATACAACTCAATATCAAAATAACAAACAACCCAATCAAAAAATGGGCAGAACACCTAAATAGACATTTCTCCAAAGAAGACATACAGATGGCCAACAAGCCTGTGAAAAGGTGCTCAACACTGCTAATTATTAGAGAAATGCAAGTCAAAACTACAATGAGGTATTACCTCACACTGGTCAAAATGGACATCATTTAAAATAACAAATGTTAGAGAGGGTGAAGAGAAAAGAGAACCCTCCTACACTGTTGGTGGGAATGTAAATTGGTGCAGCCACTGTGGAGAACAGTATGCAGATTCTTTAAAAAATTAGAAACAGTCACCATATGATGCAGCAATCCCACTCCTGGGCATATATCTGGAAAAGACAAAAACTCTATTTTGAAAATATACATGCACCCCAATGTTCAAAGCACCACTATTTACAACAGCCAAGACATGGAAGCAATTCAACACCCATTTATGATAAAAACCCTCCAGACAGTAGGCATAGAGGGAACTTACTTCAACATAATAAACGCCATATATGACAAACCCACAGCCAACATCGTTCTCAATGGTGAAAAACTGAAACCATTTCCTCTAAGATCAGGAGCAAGACAAAGTTGTCCACTCTCACCACTATTATTCAATATAGTTTTGGAAGTTTTAGCCACAGCAATCAGAGAAGAAAAAGAAATAAAAGGAATCCAAATCCGAAAAGAAGAAGTAAAGCTGTCACTGCTTGCAGATGACATGATACTATACATAGAGAATCCTAAAGATGTTAACAGAAAACTACTAGAGCTAATCAATAAATTTGGTAAAGTAGCAGGATACAAAATTAATGCACAGAAATCTCTTGCATTCCTGTACACTAATAATGAAAAATCTGAAAGAGAAATTAAGGAAACACTCCCATTTACCATTGCAACAAAAAGAATAAAGTACCTAGGAATAAACCTATCTAAGGAGACAAAAGACCTGTAGGCAGAAAACTATAAGACACTGATGAAAGAAATTAAAGATGATACAAACAGATGGAGAGATATACCATGTTCTTGGACTGGAAGAATCAACACTGTGAAAATGACTATACTACCCAAAGCAATCTACATATTCAATGCAATCCCTATCAAACTACCAATGGCATTTTTCACAGAACTAGAACAAAAAATTTCACAATTTGTATGGAATGCAAAAAGCCCCGAAGAGGCAAAGCAATCATGAGAAAGAAAAACGGAGCTGGAGGAATCAGGCTTCCGGACATCAGACTATACTACAAAGCTACAGTAATCAAGACAGTATGGTACTGGCACAAAAACAGAAATATAGATCAGTGGAATAGGATAGAAAGCCCAGAGATAAACCCACACACATATGGTCACTTTATTTTTGATAAAGGAGGCAAGAATATACAATGGAGAAAAGACAGCCAAAGTGGTGCTAGGAAAACTGGACAGCTACATGTAAAAGAATGAAATTAGAACACTCCCTAAGACCATACACAAAAATAAACTCAAAATGGATTAAAGACCTAAATGTAAGGCCAGACACTCTAAAACTCTTAGAGGAAAACATAGGCAGAACACTCTATGACATAAATCACATAAAACACTCTATGACAAAATTCACAAAAGATCCTTTTGGACCCACCTCCTAGAGAAAGGGAAATAAAAACAAAAATAAACAAATGGGACCTAATGAAACTTAAAAACTTTTGCACAGCAAAGGAAACCATAAAAAAGACAAAAAGACAACCCTCAGAATGGGAGAAAATATTTGCAAATGTAGCAACTGACAAAGGATCAATCTCCAAAGTTTACAAGCAGCTCATGCAGCTCAATATCAAAAAAACAAATAACCTAATCCAAAAATGGGCAGAAGACCTAAATAGACATTTCTCCAAAGATATACAGATTGCAAACAAACACATGAAAGAATGCTCAACATCACTAATCATTAGAGAAATGCAAGTCAAAACTACAATGAGGTATCACCTCACACTGGTCAGAATGGCCATCATGTAAAAATCTACAAACAATAAATGCTGGAGAGGGTGTGGACAAAAGGGAACCCTCTTGCACTGTTGGTGGGAATGTCAATTGATACAGCCACTATGGAGAACAGTATGGAGGTTCCTTAAAAAACTAAAAATAGAACTACCATATGACCCAGCAATCCCACTACTGGGCGTATACCCTGAAAAAACCATAATTCAAGAAGAGTCATGTACCACAATGTTCACTGCAGCAATATTTACAATAGCCAGGACATGGAAGCAACCTAAATGTCCATCGACAGATGAATGGATAAAGAAGATGTGGCACGTATATACAATGGAATATTACTCAGCCATAAAAGGAAACGAAATTGAGTTATTTGTAGTGAGGTGGATGGACCTAGAGGCTGTCATACAGAGTGAAGTAAGTCAAAAAGAGAAAAATAAATACCATATGCTAACACATATATATGGAATGTAAAAAAAAAAAAAAAGGTTCTGAAGAATCTCGGGGCAGGACAGGAATAAAGACGCAGACGTAGAGAATGGAACTGAGGACACGGGGAGGGGGAAGGGTAAGCTGGGACGAAGTGAGAGAGTGGCATGGACTTATATATACTACCAAATGTAAAATAGATAGCTAGTGGGAAGCAGCCGCATAGCACAGGGAGATCATCTCGGTGCTTTGTGACCACCTAGAGGGGTGGGATAGGGAGGGTGGGAGGGAGACACAAGAGGGAGGAGATATCGGGATATGTATATGTATAGCTGATTCACTTTGTTATAAAGCAGAAACTAACACAGCATTGTAAAGCAATTATACTCTAATAAAGGTGGTAAAAAAATAAAAAGACATGGAAGCAACCTAAATATCCACTGACAGAGGGATGGATAAAGAAGATGTGGTACATATACACAATGGAATATTACTCAACCATAAAAAAGAATGAAATAATGCCACTTGCACACATGATGGACCTAGAGATTATCATACTAAGTAAGCCAGGCAAAGACAAATATATAATATCAACTCTATGTGGAATCTTAAAAAAATGATACAAATGAACTTATATACAAAATAGAACTAGACTCACAGACATAGAAAACAAACTTCCAGTTACCAAAGGGGAAAGGGGGGGAATTTGGGATTAAGAGATAAATACTAATATATATAAAAGAGGTAAACACTATACTTTATAGCACACGGAACTATATGCAATGTGTTGTAATAACCTATAATGGAAAATAATCTGAAAAAGAATATATATATTCTTTTATATATATATATGAGAAATACGTGTGTATATATATATATATATATATATATATATATATATACACACACATATATAAATGAATCACTTTGCTAAACAATAGCACACACCTAAAACATTGTAAATCAACTATACTTCAATAAAAAAAAATGATTCCTCAGGATGGGGTCCAAAAAAAAGCCATACATATTACGATATGCTACATATCAAAGATTTGGACACAGCTAACAAACTGAACGTTATTTTGAGAAGAACAGAGGTAATTAAGGATGAGAGAGATTTATACAAGATTAAGATAATAACTCAAAAATAGTAATTAATTACAGTTAAGTGATGGCAAAATAATCACTAAAATAACTTGAACATGAAAAAATTAAGGCAGAAGTAAATTGATTATAATAGTATAAATTTGCACAAGAAGCTTAAATGAAACATTAGGTAAAAAGATAATGATAAATTTAACTAGACTGATTGATACTCATCTTTCAGAAGTGATTTTATTCATGTAAAGTCTATTGCATTTTTATCATTTTTAAGATCTGAAATAAACTTAATAAACATCATTTAATTTTTCTTGATGGTAACCAGGAAACAAATCCTAATAAGCTCAGGTTTTCTGTGAACAGAATGAGCTCAAGGAAAGAGAAGTATATCTTGAGCCCTCCCAACAATATCAGTAAGTGAAGATGAGAGAACATTAATCAAGATCTTTAGTTTCTCATATTTGCACTTGAGAGAATGCATCCCGTTATTTTTGCTTTAGTTTTTTGCTTAGGTAGAAAATATATATAAACACTCCAATTTCACAGTTCCCAGAATAAAATAATAACACCTTTCTCATTGTTCTTGTCTCTTAACTCCTCTTTCTCATATCCTTCCACTGATACTCTCTTTTATCATATCAACATCTTCTTCACCCCTCCCAATATTTTCCTTCATTTCTCCTCACTTGAATCTTTGTATATTGGAAATAATTATTGCTACAGCAGATTATCCCTTGAAATCCCCTCCAGTTATTAACTCTACAATATAATTATTTTTTTTCATATTACCCTCCCATTAACTTACTCCTTCTCATAAATGTACCAAAATTATGAGAAACTTAAATAATCAAAAGAATCTTAAAAATCAATAAACACATGGAGGACTTCCAGTTACTGGTTCCACATATGAGGAGCTTGGAAGTCACCACTCCATGCTAACAATAATTAAAAAGCTGAAAACACTGAGAAATCAATGACTTTTCTTGGATTCATAAGGGAGGGTAGAACACCAGGCAAACTGTTGTTGCCCCCAAGACTGGAGAGACAGACAGTGGAATACAGAGCTTCCTAGAGCTTAAACTCACAAATGCAAACTACCAGAGTGGGAAGGGGAACTAGTGCCAGAGTAAGAAAACCTAAACTGTAATTGACAAATTACTGGAAGTTTAGTGTGTACAAGTCTGAAAGTTAAAAACTCCAAGGGGACCCAGTCATGGGGAGGGGTGCCCCATAAAATTGTAAGACTTACCTTCAGGAGCTTGACCACGTTCCCATAGAAAATATTGGAGAAAAATCTCCTTACGCTTCTGACGGGCAAGGAAGCAGGAGCCATTTTGAAACAGGCCAGAGCACCTTTGTTCTTCTTAACAAGGCCTGACCTCAGGGGAAACTAATTAAACTGCTGGGGTATAATCAGAGCCCAACTGACTCAGGAAAAGGAAAATAACCAACAGTAGTCAGCTGTAGACTTCCATGTGTGAAAAGGGAAATACCCAACTCCAGCCCATTCTAGCCATCCTGTCCCATGTAAGGCGGGGTAGGGTGGGGAGGGAGAGACAGAGAGAGAGAGAAACTTGTAAAGTTCACAGAGGCATAGACTGACCAAAACTGAGACCTAATCATGAAACTATATAATAGTTCCCCTCCCCCCATATCAGCACATAACTAAAGGCCTACTGACTTAGTTCTTTTCACCTGATACATCATGTTTAGCTATCAAGAAAAAGTTAGAAGGCATACTAAAAGGCAAAATACAATTTAGAGAGACAGAGCAAGCATCAGAACCAGACATAGCAGGGATGTTAGAATTATCTGATTGGGATTTAAAACAACTATATGAATATGCTAAGAGTTTCAATGGATAAGGCAGATAGCATGCAAGAACCTATGGGCAATGTGAGCAGAGAGATAGAAATCCAAAGAACCAAAAAAAAAAAAAAAAAGTGCTGGAGATGAAAAACACTGTAACAAAAATGAAGAATGCCTTTTGATGGGCTTATTAGAGACTAGGCACGGAAGAAAAAAGAATCTCTGAACTTGAGGATCTCACAATAGAAACTTCCAAAACTGAAAAGCAAACGGAACAAAGACTGAAAATAAAGAACACGGTATCTAAGGACTTGTGGGACAGCTACCAAAGGTGTACCATACACATAATGGTAATACCAGAAGAAGAAGAAAAGAAAGGAAGAAAAGAAATATTTGAAACAATAATGACTGATAATTTGCCCAAATTAATACCAGACACCAACCCACAGATCCAGGAAGGCCAGAGAACACAAAGCAGGGTAAGTGCCAAAAAACAACACTGATGCCTATCATTGTAAAATTACAGAAAATCAAAAAAAAGAAAGAATCCTGAAAGAATTCAGAGGAAAAAAACACCTTATCTATAGAGGAACAAATATAAGAATTGCATTCAATTTCTCCTCAGAAACCATGCAAGTAAGAAGAGAATGGAGTTAAATATTTGAAGTGTTGAGAGAAAAATTCCACCAACCTAGAACCTGTACCCTGTTGAATTATCTTTCAAAAGTAAAGGAGACATAATGACTTTCTCAGGCAAAAATTTGGAAAATTTATTGTCAGTAGACCTGCCTTATAAGAAATGTGAAAAGAAGTTCTTCAGAGAAAAGGAAAATAATATATATCAGATACTCAGCTATCCATGAATAAATGAAGAGCACTGAAGAAGGAATAAGGGAAAGTAAAATGAAACTTTAATTTTACTTATTTGATCTAACAGATAAGTTTGTTCAAAATAATAATAGCAACAATGTATTTGATTAGGTATCCTTATTGCATTTTATATATTTATATTTATATATAATACAAGCATATATATGTTTAAGTATTACATATAATATATAATATATAAGAATGCCTAATCAAATACATTGTTGCTATTAGTTTATTATTTTATATATATAGATACACACATATGTTTATATACAAGTAAAATGAATGAAAACATTGATACAAGAGATAGGAAGTAGAAATTAGAATTATTTTGTTATTATAAGGTACTCACCTATCCATATGACTGTCCAGTGTTATTTGAAAGTGGACTTCAATTAGTTGTAAGTGTATACTGGAGTAGCTGGAGTAACTCTGGAGTAGCCACTAAAAAAAAGGAAAAAAAGAAGTTTATCTGATATCTAAGAAAGAAGAGAAAATGAAATCATATAAATGTTCAGTTACAAGCCCAAAAGGCATAAAAAGAGTAGAAGACAAAAATATGAACAAAGAACAAGGACAATAAATAGAAAACAGTAACAAATATTGTTGATATTAATCCAACTACATCACCAATCACTTTGAGTGCCAATGGTTTAAAAGTACCAATTAAGGGGCTTCCCTGATGGCACGGTGGTTAAGAATCCACCTGCCAATGCAGGGGACACAGGTTCGAGCCCTGGTCCAGGAAGATCCCACATGCTGCGGAGCAACTAAGCCCATGCGCCGCAACTACTGAAGCCCGCACGCCTAGAGCCCGTGCTCTGCAACAAGAGGAGCCACTGTGATGAGAAACCCGTGCACCACAACAAAGAGTAGCCCCTGCTCACCGCAACTAGAGAAAGCCCGCGTGCAGCAACAAAGACCCAACGCAGCCAAAAATAAATAAATAAAATTTTTTTAAAAAGTACCAATTAAAAGACAGAGATTGTTAGGGTGTATCAAAAACAAGACCTAACTATATGTTGTTTATAACAAACCCACTTAAATATAAAGACACATAACAATTAAAAGTAGATGGATGGAGAAAAATATACCATGCTATTAACACTAACCAAAAAAAGTAGAATTTGCTAAATTAATTTCAGACAGAGCTGACTTCAAAGCTAGTAAATTTATCATAAATAAAGAAGGGAATTATATTATGATAAAGGGGTGAATCCTCCAAGAAGATATAACTTAATGTGTATGTGCCTAACAACAGAGCATCAAAATACATGACGCAAAAACTGACAGAACTCCAAAGAGAAATAGATGACTCCACTATCGTAGCTGGGGACTTCAACGTGCCTCTATTTGAAATGGACAGACCAGCAGGCAGAAAATTAGTAAGGACATTGTTGAACTCAACAATGCCTTTAATCAACTGGATGTAACGGGCATCCATAGACTACTTCATACAACAACAGCAAAATACCCATTTTTCTCAGGCTCACATAGAATATTCACCAAGATAGACCACATTCTGGGCCATAAAACACACGTTAACAAATTTAAAAGAATGCAAATCATACAATGTCTGCTCTCAGACCAGAATGGAATTAAACTAGAAATCAATAACAGAAAAGATAACCAGAAGATCCCCAAATATGCAGAGATTAAACAACACCCTTCTAAATAACACATGGGTCAAAGAAGAAATATCAAGAGAAATTTTAAAATATTTTGAACTAAATGAAAACAAAAACACAACTTAGCAAAATTTGTGTGATACAGTAAAAGGCATTCTTAAGGGGAAATTTAAAGCATGGAATGAACAAACTAGAAAAGAAGATTTCTTATTAAACTAAACATGGTCTTACAATATGGTATAGCACTCATGCTCCATGGTACTTACCCAAAGGAGCTGAAAGTTATACCCACACAAAAACCTGCACATGGATATTTATAGTAGCTTTATTCATAACTGTCAAAACATGGAGGAAACCAAGATGTCTTTATTATTCAGTACTAAAAAGAAATGAGCTATTAAACCATGAAAAGACACAGAGGAACCTTAAATGCATATTACTAAGTTAAAGAATCCAATATGAAAAGTCCACATTTTTTGTGATTCCAGCTATATGACATTTTTGAAAAAGGAAAAACTATGGAGACAGTAATAAGATCAGTGGTTGACAGGGTTTTAGATGGGAGCAGAGGAGGAGAGATGACTAGGCAGAGCAGAAAGAACTTTTAGGGCAGTGAAAATACTTTGTATGATACTATGATGATGGATACATGTTATTATACATTTGTCCAAAACCACAGAATGTACGATACCAAAAGTGAACTCTAAGGTAAGCTATGGACTCTGGGTAATGATGATGTGCCAATGTACGTTCATCAGTTTTAACAAACGTACCATTTTAGTAGGAGATGTAGATAATGGGGGAGACTATGCATGTGTTGGGGGGTGGGCAATATACGGGAAATCTCTGTACTTTCCCCTAAATTTTGCTGTGAACCTAAAACTTCTCTAGGAAAATAAAATCTTTTAAAAAATTAAAAATTAAAATAAATATTTACAAAGGAAGAAAGTCAATAAAGACAAATGATAATATATTTGATGAGAGTGCTCTACCTTCCTCTCCTGGTGTCACGTGGAGAACTGAAAGACAAATCAGTTATTCATTTCTTCATTTTTTGATATTATTTTGTTTGGATGAGTCTCTCCACCTACAAATAATAGCTGAATGAACTTATCATTGCTTTGTTTATTAATGTTTCAGACAAGATGGGGGGGTTAAGGGTGGTATGGCCATAGACTATTAATGTTTCATTACTAAGTCCTTAATACATGTGGAAGTTTAATGTAATTTTGCTGAGAAATGATCACTTCTACTTTGTCTGTTTCATTCTTTTCTCTCCTTAGCATTATTAGACAGAAAAAAAAAAAAACCCCAGCTCTTGAAGCACATTCTAGATGTTCAGGAATATATCTTAACCAAAAGCTGCCACGTTAAAAAATAATTTTATTAAAAAAAATTTTAGAGGTGGTTCTGGTTACTGTCAAGATTGAATAAGCAATATTCACCCTGTCTGAATTCAATTAAACACCTTAGAAAAAATGCATAGAGCAACTATCTGAGGACTTTGGAGAGTAATGGCAGTTGGTGGATTGAGGAAGGAAAGCAGAAAGTAATGTATCATGGAACCGGTAGTGAGTTTCTCATTTCTTTTCCCCTGATCGCTCCTGATCTTCACTGAAACCAAGAACTGTGCACTAGATGCTGATAGAAAGAGTTCCAGGAGAAAATGTCTATTTCTAGTGCATCCAAAGAGTAGGAAAAGAGGGCCCTGTGAGATAGTAAAGTAAATCCTTTTTTAACAAATTCCCTCTGGCTCTGACTTCTAAGCAAGCCTGTGGTACTAGTGGCAGCAATAGCATCAATGGCTGGATGAGGGCCTAAAACTCAAAGGGAGAGGAATTTTTTCCCTTGACCAGAGGAAGTGTGGTCTCAACAGCATGGGGAGAATGCCCATTGCTTTATTTTCTCTCTATACCCTCTCACCACTTAGCTCTGGAGGCAGACACACTTTCAGGAATGCATGGCACTGTAGGGAAATTAAAGCCACAGCTTTTTATAAAGAGGACCAGAAAAGGGGGTGGGGGGCTCTGAGAGTCAGAAATGGTTGGGAGCATACAGAGAGAAGGGAGATCAAGAAAGCAATACCCTAAAGTTTTGTATTAGCTCTTTCACTTACCCTCGAACTACTAATGCGTGGATCCAACCCTAAACAGCGTACAAAAGCGTTGGAGAACTGAACTATGCGTTTAGACAACCACCCTGGTCTCATACTGGCTATTGGGTAGCACTTTGAAACTGAACAGACATTGAAATTACAGCCCACGGAAGGCATGTAGGGACTTTCTGCTTGAATCTAACAAATGCTACCAAACATTTAAAGAAGAAATAATACTATTTTATTTTACACAGTTTCTTCCAGAAAATAGGAGGCAACACGTTCCAATTCAACTTATGAAGCTAACTTTAATACCAGAACTAGAGAAAGTACAAGAAAGTGAAACTACGGATCAATGTTTCTCATGAAAATAGATACAAAATCCTCAACAAAATATAAATTGACTCAAGCAATATATAAAAAGTCTTAATCCATGATCAAGTGGGGTTAATACCAGGAATGTAAGGTGATTTAAATATTCAAAAAGTAAACAATGTAATTCATCGTATTAACTAAGAAAAGCCACACGATCCTATCAGTTGATGCAGAAAATCATTTGACAAAAATTCAACATTCATTCACGATTAAAAACAAAAAAAATCGCTCAGCTAACTAGCAAGAGGGAGTTTCCTTTTCCTGATAAATGGAACCTACAAAATACCCATAGATAACATCTTATATAATGATGAAAGACAGAATGCTTCTCTCCGAATCTTGGGAAAAAAAGAAAAGATGTCTACTCAGACCACTCCTAATCAATACAGTACTAGAAGTCCAAGTCAGTGCAGTAACAATGCAAGGAAGAGAAATATACCCACATCCAGTTTCTCCTATTATTAACACCTTATGGTATATTTGTCACAATTAATGAACCAATATTCATACATTATTGTTAACTAAAGTCCATACTTTCTTCAGATTTTCTTAGTTTTTATGTAACATCCTTTTTCTGTTCCAGGATTCCATTCAGGATAGTGATCATGTCCATTTATGCTCCTCTTGGTTGTGAGTTTTTCACTTTCCTTATTTTTGATGACCTTGACAGTTTTGAGTACTGGCTACAAGTTTATGGAATTACCCTTGGGATTGGGATTTTTTCACAGTTGGCCCAGGGCTTATGGGTTTTTCTAAGAAGACTAAAAAGTAAAGTGCCATTCTCATCATCATGTCAAGGGTACATACTGTCAACATGACTTATCACTGTTGAACTATGGTTACTCCATTATAATTTCAATTTGTCATCAATTACATATGTGTTTTGCAAATATTTTCTCCCAATTTGTGGCTTACATTTTCATTGTCTTAAGTGCTTATCACAGAGCAGAAATTTTTAGCTTTAATAAAGTCCAACTTTTTCTTTTTCACGATCATGCTTTTGGTAATACATCTAAAATGTCATCACCAAATTGAAGCTCAAATGTTTTCTTCTGTGTTTTTTTTTCTATAGGTTTTATACTTTTGTGTTTTATCTTTCTGTCAATGATCCATTTTGAGTTAGTTTTGTGTAAGGTATAATCTAGGTATATATTTTTTGCTTATGGACATTCAATTTTTTCAGCACCATTTGTTGAAAAAATTTACCTTTTCCCTTTTGGATTGCTTTGCACATTTGCCAAAAATTAGTTGACTCTATAGGTGTGCATCTATTTCTGGGCACTTCAGCACTATGCTTGGGGGCCGTTTTAAACAGTGAAATTACCAAAAAATAGGCAAAAATGAAAAAATGTGTCACTTAATAGACTGAGAAAAGGACAATTTTTATAGTATGAGAGCTGACATTGTTTGACGTCATTTCAGAATGTGCATGTCAGGCAATTCAAATTTTTCACCATTGTGCATGTCTGTAAATGACCATAGGAAGATGGCTTGTATTGATTTGGGAGTTACAAATTAAGTTTTATCAAGAAGGCAAATGTGCAAATAATGAGGATTGATTGTATTTTTAAATCACATATCCACGGAAAGACTTATATCCCAAATATAGAAGGAACTCTCAAACTCAATAGCAAAAAATCAAAATTTTAATTAAGAGGGCAGGGGAGGGGCAAAAGCTTTGAACAGACATTTTGTCAAAGGAGACACAGGAATGGCAAATGAGCACATGAAAAGACACTAAACATTATATTAGTACTAGAGAAATGCCAATTAAAAGCACAATGAGCTACCAGAACACACCTATTAAACAGCTAAAACAAACAAACAATACAAAATTAAACAGACAATACCAAATGCTCTGAAGATGTAGACGACTAAATACCTCATATATTGCTGGTGGAAATGAAAAGCATGCAGCTACTCTGGAAAACAGGGTGTCAGTTTCCTATAAACTTAAAAATGTACTTACAATATGACTCAGTAATCCCATTCCTAGTTAGTTATCCTAGAGATATTAAAACTTAGGTAAAAAATAAGTATAGCAGCTCTACCATAATCACCAGAGACTGAATAGTCCAGAGGTACCTCAATGAATAAGTGAATCAAACAAAATGCAGTACATTCATACAATGGAATACTACTCGGGCATAAAAAGAAATGAATCATTAGAATGTGCAACAATATGGATGAATGTCAAAGGCAGTTGACAAAGGTGTGCTCAGTGAAAAAAGGCAGTCTCAACAGTTACATACTGTGTGATTTCATTTTTATGACACTCTGGAAAAGGTAAAACGATAGAGACAAAAACAGATCAGTGGTTGCCAGGGCTGAGCCATGAGGAGACAGTTTGACTACAAATAGACAGCAAGAAAAAATTTGGGGGGAGGGGTGGTTACAGAATGGTTCTGTATTCTGATAGTGGAATTACTTATGCAAATCTCTGAGTGTATTAAAATTAAAAACTGTGCATCAAAAAAGTCAATTTACCTGTATTTAATTTAAAAATATTAGGATCATAAAAATTCTATGGTTGGAAAATATTCAATATATCATTCTTGTAAGTTTTATTCTCTTTCTCTTTTTGCATGCACTATTTTAAATAAGGAAAATACACAGTGTTTTAACACATCCAAATTCTCTATCAGTGACAGAATTAATTAACTAACATATTGTTTGTTTGTGTATACAATATATAAAATTTGGTAACTTCTCCCAATTCTTGTGACCCTCTTCTGCACCACTGTGCACTCAAAGAAATGTGGTTAAAATCTACCACCTAATTTTATGGGTCCAAGCCCTGAAATCACTTCTTAAATAGTACAATCTAGTATTAAATTTATCCAGATTTAGGAGAACTGTCACTCTTGAGTTAAAAAAAAATTTTTTATCAGACTTTCAAAACAATCAATATTTCTTTCCTTATGTTTAATTTGAACTCTTAACAAAATGACATTTACATTTTCTTTCATTTTGAATTTTAAAGGTTGACTTTTATGCTATTAATCCAAGTGGCTTGTGGGTATGGATGATTTTCCTAATAAAATGCCACTCCTACTATATTCTACACAAATGCTTTGTTAATTATAAGAGGGGTTAGGACACCAGCTCTTTGAGGGAGAACCAAGAAGACCCCAAGATTGCTGACTGTAACCTTCCTCATTTATAAGAGGATTCTTTCTATCAGGAAAAGCTCCTTTAAAGCAGAGATGGCACATAAATTTGGATGGCTTTTTACAAACTGTTTACAACATCTCCAAAGCACTTTTCTTTAGGTTTTCCTAAAAGTAACCACTTTGGGGAAATCAAAGAATCCTGATGCTTTCTCCAAAGGAGATATTCTTTACTCTATATAATACTTTAGATATGTTTCACAGTTTTGATAAAAATGTTATTAGCCTCTTCCTTAATATTATCATTTCTAATGTTATGTCTCCACCCTTCATCTTTACCTAGTAAGTGCTTTCAAGAAGCACCTGTCAGTTAACTCAGGATGTAATAACAAAGTATTTTCAGTCCATGAATAAGTCCTATTGGATCTCCCACAATTTGTTCACCTTGGTTGTCATCATGATACTTAAAAACAGACCTTACATTTTAATAAAAGGCTAATTTATCCTGACCAAAGGTGAAATCTGTCTTCTACCTCTTGCATTGTTAACTTATACATACATTCAGGTTAGACTCATCCATCCTCTAACATATCATTATATACGTATGAATATAGCCCAAGTTTTTTTAAAACTTCTTTGACAATAGCAATATATTCATAACCATTTATATTATATAAATTTAATTCTATTTTTCATTTGTTTGTAAAAAAAAGTTAGCCTTTCTCACATAATTTGTGAAATTTTCTTTGTTTCATAAATGAACACTTTGCCCTTGCCATGCAACAGAAAGGCTATTTGGGGCAGTGTAAGGGCTTGAACGCTGGCAGAATTAGGTCCAAATCTTTGGATAGATTACTTAACTCAACTTCTGTTTCCTCATTTCTCAAATGGAGAATATAAGATTTGTCTTGCAGGGATGCTATAGGAAAAGGACTCGGTCCATTGGTTGGCGACGGTTGGCCACAATTAATGGCAACTATTTGAAACATCAATTACTTCTGCTGCCTACATTTTTTTTTTTTCAAGAGAACTTGGCTCTCTTAATATATGTTCTTTGGTCTATTATCAAAGAAAACTTTGCTCTTGCAGTAAGTATTTACATACTTTAGAGATTTTCTTCCTTAAAAAGCAAAAACAGCAAAGAAATTGCCATATTGAAAAAAATACACCCTTAAAAATCTCAAAATACTTCTACTGCTAAATGTCAAAATGATTACAATCAGATTTTAAATTAAAAACTGTATTGACTTTAAAGATTTCAAGTTAATTTTTTTTCTTGCAGTGTTCTTTAAACATTGGGTTTCTTTTCACCATAAACAATGCTTTTGTTATTGAGTATGCTTTTCCTTATGGTGTAACCATGATTTATAAAATCATTTATGTTATAAATGAATAGAATATATACAGGTATTAATTTTAGTTTTTAATTTTGACTCTTCTAAGATTTTAAAAATCCTCTGCCTTGTTTCACCATTAGAGAAAACTAACCTAGCACTTCTATTTTAAATTTAAATGTATTTTTTATCAACATATGCGTATTAAAATTAGTCAATAATATCACTTAGTGTTTTCTTCTCTAAGGTCTGTTTTCTCAAAGTTAAATGGAAATTCTGCTTTTGAGTGACATTTTTTGAGAGATCATTTTAAAAAATACCTATACATCTTCTGGCATTTTCTCAAAGAGAAAAAGCCAAGGGAAAAAAGAAAAGGCTTATTTCAGAGTCAGTGAATTTATAATCATTTCTTTGCTGTTGAAACACTGTCTATGCATTTTTCATACTCTACCACAGGGTGGAGTATTGCTTTAAATATAGGACCTTTTTTACACCATGCATTCCTAACTAGATTCATTCTGTTATGTAAACTGTGAAATAAGGTTTTAGTGAATGGTGACAAAATTGGGGTTCCGGAATTTTGAACACTATCAGACTCATTCGAATTACTACTCAGGTATAATTATGAAGAAATATTAAACATTCAATGGCCCCCAACAGAAGAAAGCAATCTATTCTAATTCTGTGTAGATTTTATGACACAGGGTCTTGAAATGGTATTTAATTTTCAATGGTATTTACATTTAAATTTTAATGTAATTTTGTATGTTTTTCTTCAAAGGCAGGAGTCATGGCATAGTGTACTCTTGTGAAGATTGATTAATTTATATTTTGTATTTATGTATTAATTGTGATAATGCACAGTTTGTGTTGAAAGTATTTACTGAATTACACTGTACTATTTTGAAAGTATGGCTGTCCTATTAAATTGCTTTAGAATCATTATGCTAGAGTCTTAACTTTCTAAAACAAAGTTAATTTATTGACATTAAATAATTCCTAGCTGAGGTACAGTCAAAGTAGTCTCCTTTCAATTACTCAATGGCTGCTTTTAACTCAGAGCAAGCACAAAGGCTCTAATGGAAGCACAAAGGCTACTCAGGCAATCTTTATGGATTTGGCAGTCATGAAATTACATCTCTAGGACATCTCTCTTCCTGATCCCCCTTGTTTCTTACTCAATCGACTAATAGCAGGAGCTATGACTGGGCGGCAACATAGATACAATACAAACACAAATGACACTTGTGCGTGAAAATGAAGAAAGCATGCTTAAATAATATTCAGCGGCTCACATCTCAGACCTCCAGGAGACAACTTGAAATGATGAGCGCTGCTTGTGACTTATACTTAACACTTGTGAAATACTTCAGAAACCCCCACTGAGACATACCCTTATTTTTCAAATATTTCAACTTGTGAGCATTGGATAAAGCAAATAAAAAAGAAAAACACTTTCCTTAGCTCCCCACCTCGTCCTCAGCATGTATATGGAGCCAAGATTAAGACAGCAATGGAAGACAAATTCAAATTTGGAAAGAGAAAGACGATATTAAAAGCAATTATTTCAGAACTGAAGAGTTGTTTTTCTTTTTATAATTGCAGAGTGGTAAGAAACCAAACATTTTTGTGTTTAGTCCAACAGATTTACTGTTATAGAGTTGTAATTCATGTAACATAAATTACCCATTTTAAATTCAGTGGCGCTTAATGCATTTACAATGTTGTGCAACTACCATCTCTCTCAGTTTCAAAAATTTTATCACAGAACACCCTTTACCTGTTAAGTAATCACTCCCCATTCTCTGCTCCCACTGTCCCTTAAAAATCACTGATCTACTTTCTATGTCTATGGATTTGCCTATTATGCATATTTCATATGCATCATACAGTATGTGACCTTTTGTGTCTGGCTTCTTTTACTTAGCATAATGTTTTCAAGGTTCATGCATATTGCAGCATGTATCAGAATATCACTCTTTTTATGGCTGAATAATATTCCATTGTATTTATATACCACCTTTAATTTATTTATTACATCCATTGACATACACTTGAATTGTTTCTACCTTTTAGCTACTGCAAACAATGTTGCAATGGAAATTAGCATACAAGAATCTAAGCCCTTGTTTTCAATTCTTTTAGGTATAAACCTAAAAATGGAATTACTGGGTCATGTGTCATGCTGTATTTGGCTTTTTGAGGAACTGCCAAAATGTTCTGTGTAGCATTTTTCATTTCCCCCAGCAATGTAGGATGGTCCCAATCTCTCTACATCCTTGTCAATACTTATCTTTTTTTTTTAAATTATAGCCATCTTAGTAGTTGTGAAGTGGTATCACTGTGGCTTTGATTTGCATTTTCCTAATTTCTAGTGATGCTGAAAATCTCTTTCATATGCTAGTGGCCATTTGAATATCTTCACTGGATAAATGTCTATTTAAGTCATTTGTTCATCTATTAATTAGACTGTCTTTATGTTGTGAAGTTTTAGGGGTTCTTTATATATTCTGGATATTAAAACTTCAGCAGATACATAATTTGCAAATATTTTCTCCCATCCTATAGGTTGTCTTTTCACTTTCCTGATTAATATCCTTTAATGCACAAAGGTTTTTAATGTTTATGAAGTCCAATAAATCTACTTGGTTGTTGTTGTTCCTTGCACTTTTAGTGTCAAATCTAAGAATCCATTGCCAATTATGAGAGCATCAAGAATTACCCCTATTTTTTCTTCTAATACTTTTATAGTTTTAGCTTTTATATTTAGGTTGTTGATTCATTGAGTTAATTTTTGCAGTATGTGAGGTAGGAATCCAACTTAATTCTTTTGTATATGATTACCCAGTTGTCCCAGCACATATGTTAAAATACTATTCTTTCCCCATTGAATGATCTTGGCATCCTAGTCAAAATCAATTGTCCATTGATGTTGGGCTTATTTCTGGGCTCTCAATTTTATTCCATTTTTGTTTGTATCCTTATGCCAATACCATACTCTTTTAAATACTCTAACTTTGTACTAAGTTTTGAGATCAGGAAATGTGAATCCTTCAACGTTCTTTCAATGTTGTTTGGCTTTTTGGGACCTCGTGAAATTTAATGTGAATTTTTGTATCAGCTTGTATACATTTCTGTAAAAAAGGCAAGAGGAATTTTTATAAGGATTGCATTGAATCTATAGATCACTTTGAGAAATACTGCCATCTTAACAATATTAAGCCTTCCAATCCATGAACATGGAATGTCTTTGCATTTATTTAGGTCTTCTTTCTTTCAGTAATATTTTATAGTTTTCAGTATGCAAGTCTTTCACCTCCTTGGTTAAATTTATTCCCAGGTACTTTATTATTTTGGATGCTATTGTAAATGGAATTGTTTTATTTCATTTCATGTTGTTTATTGCTGGTCTAAGAAACATAACTGATTTTTGCATGTTCATTTTGTAACTTGCAACGTCACTGAATTTATTAGCTCCAGTGGAGTTTTGCTTTGTTTGTTTGTTTGATTCTTTGGGATGTTCTATATATTGAGTCTTGTCATCTGCAAATAAAAATAGTTTTATTTCTTCCCTTCCACTTGGATACTTTATATTTCTTTTTCTTATCTAATTACTCTTCCTAGGACTTTCAATACAATAATGAATAGCACTGGTGAAAGAAGGCATCCTTGTCTTATTCCTGATCTAAGAGGGAAAGTTTTTAGTCATTCACCATTGAGTGTGATGCTTGCTGTGAGTTCTACCATAAATGCCCTTTATTATGTTGCAGAATTTCCTTTCTATTCCTAGTTTGCTGAGTGTTTCTGCCATGAAAAGTAGTTGTTGGATTTTGTCAAATGTTTTTTCTGTATCTATTGAGATGATCATTTTGTTGTTATTGTTCCTTTGTTCTATAAATGTCGTATAGTTCACTGATTGATTTTTTTTAATGTTGAACCATTATTTCACTCCTGGGATAAATCTCACTTGATCATGGTGTACAAACATTTTAATGTGCTGTTGGATTTGGTTTGCCAGTATTCTGGTGAGGATTTTTGCATTTATTTTAACAAAGGGTATTGATCTTCTTTGCTTGTCAGTTTTCTTGTTTGTTTTGTAGTGTCTTTGTCTGGCTTTAGTTATCAGTGTAACGCTGGCTTCATAGAATGTGTAGGAAGTGTTTCTTTTCAAATTTTTGGAGGACTTTGAGTAGTATAGATGTTAATTTTTCTCTAAATGTTTGGTAGAATTCATCGGTGAAGTCATCTATTATGAACTTTTCTTTGTTGGAAGGTTTTTACTTACTGATTCAATATCTTTACTTGTTATAGGTATGTTGAGATTTTCTATTTCTTCTTGAGTTGGTATTGGTGAATTGTGTGTTTCTAGAAATTTGTCCATTTCAACAGCATTTAAATCTTTCTTCTTCTTTTAGGCATTTATAGCCACAAATTTCCCCTTGAGCACTGTTTTTGCTGCATCCCATGTTTGGTAATTTGAGTTTTCATTTTCATTCATATCCAAGTATTTCCTAATTTCCCTAATGATTTCTTGTCTTACTGATTGTTTAAGAGTGTGTTGTTTAATTTCCATGTCTTTGCAATTTTAAGTTTTCCTTCTGTTACTGATTTCCAGCTTCATTTCATTGTAGTTGGAAACACGCTTAATATGATTTCAATCATTTAAAATATATAAAGAATTGTTTTATGGCCTAACATACCTTCTAAAGTGGAGAAAGTTCCATGTGTATTCTACTCTGCTTTTGTTGTCTGAAGTGTTTTGCATATGACTATTAGGTCATGTATGCATATTTTAGGTCATACATGCATATGACTCTTAGGTCATATATGACTGTTAGGTCTAGTTGTTTTTTAGTATTGTCCAAACCCTCTATTTCTTTATTGATTTTCTTAGTAAATGTTCCACCCATTATTGAGATTGGATTATTGGAGTCTCCAACTATAATTGCTGAACTGCCTATTTTTTATTCAATTCTGTTCATGCTTGCTTAATATATTTTGGGGTTCTGTTGGTGTGTATTTTTGTTTATAATTGTATATCTTTCTGATAAATTAACCCTTTTATTAATGTATAATTTGTAACAATGTATAAATTGTAACAATTTCTGACTTTAAATCTATTTTGTCTGATGTTAGTATAGCTATACTAGTTCTCTTTTGGTAACTATTTCCATGGAATATTTTTTTTCCATCCTTTCACCAACCTATTTGTGTCTTTGGATCTATCCTGAGTCTACTGCAAGCAGCATATCACTGGATCATGTTTTGTTTTTCTTTTGTTTTCCATTCTGGAAATCTCTGTCCTTGAACTGGTAAGTTTTATTGATTTACATTTAACATAACTATTGATAATGAAAGGCTAACTTCTGCCATTTTACTATTTTTTTTCTATATGTCTTACATCTCCTTTGTTTCTCATCTCCTCCAATACTGTCTTCTTTGTGTTTGATATATTTTTTTTTCCTAGTAAACCATTTTGAGTCCCTCATCATTTCTGTATATATATTTAAATCAGGTTTATTGAGATGTAATTCATATACAGTAAAATTCACTCCTTTTGGTGTACAATTCTATGAATTTTGACAAATGTATGCAGTAAAGTTAACTACCACCACAATCAAGATATAAAACAGTTTCCTCCTCCCACCCTAAATATTCACTTGTGCCCTTTGTAGATAGCCCTCTCCACAACCCCAGTTCTTCACAATTACTGATCTAGTCTCTGTTTTTATACATTAACCCTACAGAATAATACACTATGTAGATTTTTTGTGATAAGAACACTTAATATAAGATATACCTGCTTGGCAAAATTTTAAGTATATAATACAGGCAATATGCTGTACAGTAGAACTCTAGGACTTATGCATTTTGCATAACTGAAACCTTGTACCCTTTGACTACTAGCTCCCTGTTTCCCCCTCTCCCCAGCCCCTGGCATCCATCATTCAACTCTGCTTCTATGAGTTTGACTATTTTAGATTTCTCATATGAGTGGTATCATGTAGTGTTTGTCTTTCTGTGTCTGGCTTATTTCACTTGGCATAGTGTCCTCAAGGTTCACCCATGTTGTCACAAATGGCAGAATTTCCTTCCTTTTTTAAGGTTAAATAATATTTCATTATAAGTATATATTGCATTTTCTTTGTCCATTCTTTTGTTGATGGACATTTATGTTGCTTTCATGTCTTGGCTGTTATGAATAATGCTGCAATAAACATGGGAGTACAGGTATCGCTTTGAGATCCGGATTTCAATTCTTTCAGACATACACCTAGAAGAAGGATTGCTAGATCTTATGGTAGTTCTACTTTTAATTTTTTGAGGAACCTCCATAGTGTTTTCCACAGTGGCTGCAGCAATTTACACGTCCACCAACAGTGTTCAAGGATTCACTTTTCTCTACATCCTCACCAGCATCTATCTTTTTTAGGGGGGGTTGGGGGGGCACGTAACAGCCACTGTAACTGATTTGAGGTAATTTCACATTGTGGTTTTGATTTACATTTCCTTGTTGATTAGTGACATTGAGCACCTTTTCATATATATGCTGACCATTTGTATGTCTTCTTTGGAAAATGTCTATTCAGGTCGTTTGTCCATTTTCAAGTTTTTTTTTCTTTTGCTATTCACTTGTATGAGTTCATTATATATTTTGAATACTTACCTCACCAGATATATGATTTGCAATTATTTTCTCCCATTCCATAGGTTTCCTTTTCATTTCCTTCTTTGTTTCCTTTGCTGTAAAGGGAAGCTTTTTAGTTTGATACCATCCAACTTTTCTATTTTTGCTTTTGTTTCCTGTGCTTTTAGTCTCATATCTAAGAAATTATTACCAAGGCCAATATCAAGAAGATCTTTCCCTGTTTTTTTCTAGCAGTTTTATGGTTTTAGGTTTTATATTTAAGTCCTTAATCTAGTTTGAGGTTTTTTCTGTGTATTTAGTGTCAGACAAGGGTCAAGTTTCATTCTTTTGCATATGGATATCCAGTTTTCTCAACACTTGAACAGTCAGACAGAGAACTAATAAGGAACGTCAAACGTGGATAACAACGTAGACTAAATGGATGTAACAGACACATATAGAACATGCTGTCCAACCACAGCAGAATACACATTCTTCTTAGGCCACAAAGCAAGTCTTAACAAGTTTCAGAAGACTGAAATCATACTAAGCATGTTTTCTGATCACAATGATATGAAACTGGAAATCCATAACAGGAGGAAAACTGAAAAAATCACAAATATGTGGAAATCAAACACACTACTAAACAACCAGTGAGTCAAAGAAGATATCAAAAGGGAAATCAGAAAGTATCTCAAGACAAACAAAAATAAAGACACAACATACCAAACCCTATGGGATGCAGCAAAAGCAGTTTTAAAAGGGGAGTTTATAGCAATTAATACCTGTGTAAGAAAAAAGAAAGATCTCGACAACCTAACTTTACACCTTAAGGAATTAGGAAAAGAACAAACTAAACCCAAAATTAGCAGAAGGGAGGACATAATAAAGATTGGAGCTGAAATAAATGAACTAGAGACTAAAAAGACAACAGGAAAATATCAATGAAACTAGTATGGTTTTTTTTTTTTTGGAAAAGATAAGCAAAATTGACATACCTTTAGCTATACTAAACAAGAAAAAAGAGTACTCAAACAAAATTATAAATGAAAAGGAAACATTACAGCTGATATCAATACAAAGAGATCATAATAGGCTACTAAGAATAACAATACTCCAACAAATTTGATGACGTAGGAGAAAGGGATAAATTCCTAGGAATATACAATCAACCAAGGCTGAATAATGAAGAAATAGAAAATCTGAACAGACCAATTATTATTAAGAGATCTAATCAGTAATAAAAAAAATCTCCTAACAAAGAAAATTCCAGAACCAGATGGCTTTACTAACATATTCTATAAAACATTTAAATAATAATTAATACCAATCTTTCTTGAACTATTCCAAAAAATCGAAGTGGAGGGAACACTTCCAAACTCACTTTATGAGAGTAGCATTACTCTGACACCAAAGCCAGACAAGGACACTATGAGAAAAGAAAACTGTAGGTGAATATTCTTGATGAACATACATGCAAAAATCCTCAACAAAATATTAGCAAACAAAATTCTACATCAAATTAAAAGGATCATATATAACAATCAAGTGGCATTTATTTTGGGGCTTAGAGAATGGTTCAACATAAATCAAATCAATAAATGTAATATACAACATTAATAAAATGGAGCATAAAAACCATATGATCACCTAAATAGGTACAGAAAAAGCATCGGACAAAATTCAACATCCTTTGATAATAAAAACTCTCAACAAACTGGGTATAGAAGAAATTTACCATATATTATGCTGCATATGGCATAATAAAGGCCATTTGTGACAAGCCCACAGCTAACATCATACTCAATGGTTAAATTCTGAAAGCTTTTCCTCTATGATCAGTTACAGGACAACAGTGACCACTCTCACCACTTTTATTCAAGATAGTACTGAAAGTTCTTGCTAGAGCAATTAGGCAAGAAAATAAATAAAAGGCATCCAAATCAGAAAGGAAAAAGTAAAACTGTCTCTGTTTGCATATGATATATGATATTGTATACAGAAAATTCTAAATGCTTCACCAAAGACTATTAGAGCTAATAAACAAATTCATTTATGTTGCGGATACAAAATCAATATACAAAACTCAGTTGCATTTCTATATGTTAATACTACCAGTATTATTAATACTACCAGTAATACTACCAGAACTATCTGTAAAGGAAATTAAGAAAACAATCTCAGAGGAGCTTCAACATGGCGAAAGAGTAATACGTGGAGATCACCTTACTGCCCACAAATACATCAGAAATACATCTACATGTGGAACAACTCCTACAGAACACTTACTGAACGCTGACAGAAGACCTCAGACCTCCCAAAAGGCAAGAAACTCCCCACGTACCTGGGTAGGGCAAAAGAAAAAAAAAAACAGAGACAAAAGAATAGGGATGGGACCTGCACCAGTGGGAGCGAGCTGTGAAGGAGGAAAGGTTTCCACACACTAGGAAGCCCCTTCGCGGGAGGAGACTGCGGGTGGCGGAAGGGGAAGCTTCGGGGCCACGGAGGAGAGCGCAGCCACAGGGGTGCGGAGGGCAAAGCGGAAAGATCCCCGCACAGAGGATTGGTGCCGACCAGCAATCACCAGCCCGAGAGGCTTGTCTGCTCACCGCCAGGGCGGGTGGGGGCTGGGAGCTGAGGCTCGGGCTTCGGTGGGATTGCAGGGAGAGGACTGGGGTTGGCAGCGTGAACACAGCCTGAAGGGGGCGAGTGCGCCACAGCGAGCCAGGAGGGAGTCCGGGAAAAAGTCTGGAGCTGCCCAAGAGGCAAGAGACTTTTTCTTGCCTCTTTGTTTCCTGGTGCACGAGGAGAGGGGATTAAGAGCGCTGCTTAAAGGAGCTCCAGAGACGGGTACAAGCCGCAGCTGTCAGCGTGGACCCCAGAGATGGGCATGAGACACTAAGGCTGCTGCTGCAGCCACCAAGAAACCTGTGTGCAAGCACAGGTCACTATCCACACCTCCCCTCCCGGGAGCTTGTGCAGCCCGCCACTGCCAGGGTCCCGTGATCCAGGGACAACTTCCCCGGGGGAACGCACGGCGCACCTCAGGCTGATGCAACATCACGCCTGCCTCTGCTGCTGCAGGCTCGCCCCGAACTCTGTACCCCTCCCTCCCCCCGGCCTGAGTGAGCCAGAGACCCCGAAGCAGCTGCTCCTTTAAGCCTGTCCTGTCTGGGCAGGGAACAGACGCCCTCAGGCGACCTACACACAGAGGCGGGGCCAAATCCAAACCTGAACCCCAGGAGCTGTGCGAACAAAGAAGAGAAAGGGAAATTTCTCCCAGCAGCCTCAGGATCAGCAGATTAAATCTCCACAATCAACTTGATGTACCCTGCATCTGTGGAATACCTGAAGAGACAATGAATCATCCCAAAATTGAGGTGGTGGACTTTGGGAGCAACGATATATATATATTTTTTCCTTTTCCTTTTTTTCTGACTGTGTATGTGTATGCTTCTGTGTGTGATTTTGTCTATATAGCTTCGCTTTTACCATTTGTCCTAGGGTTCTGTCTGTCCGTTTTTGTTTGTTTGCTTGTTTGTTTTAGGATAGTTTTTAAGTGCTTGTTATCATTGGTGGATTTGTTTTTTGGTTTGGTTGCTCTCTTCTTTTTTAATACTTTAAAAAATCTTTTTAATAATTATTTTTTATTTTAATAACTTTATTTTATCTTCTTCTTTCTTTCTTTCCTTTTTTTTCTCCCTTTTATTCTGAGCCATGTGGAGGACAGGCTCTTGGTGCTCCAGCCAAGGCGTCAGGGCTTTGCCTCTGAGGTGGGATAGCCGAGTTCAGGACATTGGTCCACAAGAGACCTCCCAGCTCCACGTAATACCAAACGGCGAAAATCTCCCAGAGATTGCCATCTCAATGCCAAGACCCAGCTCCGCTCAATGACCAGCAACCTACAGTGCTGGACACCCTATGCCAAACAACTAACAAGACATGAACACAAACACACCCATTAGCAGAGAGGATGCCTAAGATCATAATAAGGCCACAGACACCCCAAAACACACCACTGGGCGTGGACCTGCCCACCAGAAAGAAAAGATCCAGCCTCATTCACCAGAACACAGGCACTAGTCCCCTCCACCAGGAAGCCTACACAACCCACTGAATCAACCTTAGCCACTGGGGGCAGACACCAAAAAGAATGGGAACTACGAACCTGCAGCCTGCGAAAAGGAGACCGCAAACACAGTAAGTTAAGCAAAATGAGAAGACAGAGAAACACAGAGCAGATGAAGGAGCAAGGTAAAAACCCACCAGAACTAACAAATGAAGAGGAAATAGGCAGTATAACTGAAAAAGAATTCAGAATAATGATAGTAAAGAGGATCCAAAATCTTGGAAATAGAATGGAGAGAATACAATAAACATTTAACAAGGACCTAGAAGAACTAAAGAGCAAACAAACAGTGATGAACAACACAATAAATGAAATTTAAAATTCTCTAGAAGGGATCAATACCATAATAACTGAGGCAGAAGAATGGATAAGTGACCTGGAAGATAAAATAGTGGAAATAACTACTGCAGAGCAGAATACAGAAAAAAAATTGAGAAGAATTGAGGACAGTCTCAGAGACCTCTGGGTAAACATTAAATGCACCAACATTCGAATTATAGGGGTCTGAGGAGAAGAAGAGAAAAACAAAGCAATCGAGAAAATATTTGAAGAGATTATAGTTGAAAACTTCCCTGATATGGGAAAGGAAATAGTTAATCAAGTCCAGGAAGCACAGAGAGTCCCATACAGGATAAATCCAAGGAGAAACACACCAAGACACATATTAATCAAACTAGCAAAAATTAAAAACAAGGAAAAAATGTTAAAAGCAGCAAGGGAAAAACAACAAATAACATACAAGGGAATCCCCATAAGGTTAACAGCTGACCTTTCAGCAGAAACTCTCCAAGCCAGAAGGCAGTGGCAGGACATATTTAAAGTGATGAAGGGGAAAAACCTACAACCAAGATTACTCTACCCAGCAAGGATCTCATTCAGATTTGACAGAGAAATTAAAACCTTTACAGACAAGCAAAAGCTAAAAGAATTCAGCACCACCAAACCAGCTTTACAACAAATGCTAAAGGAACTTCTCTAGGCAGGAAACACAAGAGAAGGAAATGACCTACAATAACAAACCCAAAACAATTAATAAAATGGTAATAAGAACATACATATCGAAAATTACCTTAAATGTAAATGGATTAAATGCTCCCACCAAAAGACATAGGCTGAATGGATACAAAAACAAGACCCGTATATATGCTGTCTACAAGAGACCCACTTCAGACCTAGGGACACATACAGACTGAAAGTGAGGGGATGGAAAAAGATACTCCATGCAAATGGAAATCAAAAGAAAGCTGGAGTAGCAATTCCCATATCAGACAAAATAGACTTTAAAACAAAGAGTATTACAAGACACAAAGAAGGACACTACATAATGATCAAGGGATCGATTAAAGAAGAAGACATAACAATTGTAAGTATTTATGCACCCAACAGAGGAGCACCTCAGTACATAAGGTAAATACTAACAGCCATAAAAGGGGAAATCAACAGTAATACAATCATAGTAGGGGACTTTAACACCCCACTTTCACCAATGGACAGATCATCCAAAATGAAAATAAATAAGGAAACACAAGCTTTAAATGATACATTAAACAAGATGGACTTAATTGATATTTATAGGACATTCCATCCAAAAACAACAGAATACACTTTCTTCTCAAGTGCTCATGGAACATTCTCCAGGATAGATGATATCTTGGTAAATTTAAGAAAATTGAAATCGTATCAAGTATCCTTCCGACCACAATGCTATGAGACTAGATATCAATTACAGGAAAAAATCTGTAAAAAATACAAACACATGGAGGCTAAACAATACACTACTTAATAACCAACAGATCACTGAAGAAATCACAGAGGAAATAAAAAAGTACCTAGAAACAAATGACAATGAAAACATGATGACCCAAAACCTATGGGATGCAGCAAAAGCAGTTCTAAGAGGGAAGTTTATAGCAATACAATCTTACCTTAAGAAGCAAGAAACATATCAAATAAACAACCTAACCTTACACCTAAAGCAATTAGAGAAAGAAGAACAAAAAAACCCCAAAGTTAGCAGAAGGAAAGAAATCCTAAAGATCAGATCAGAAATAAATGAAAAAGAAATGAAGGAAAAGATAGCGAAGATCAATAAAACTAAAAGCTGGTTCTTTGAGAAGATAAAATTCATAAACCATTAGCCAGACTCATGAAGAAAAAAAGGGAGCAGACTCACATCAATAAAAGGAGAAGTAAAAACTGACACTGAAGAAATACAAAGGATCATGAGATTACCACAAGCAACTATATGCCAATAAAAGGGACAACCTGGAAGAAATGGACAAATTCTTAGAAATGCACAACCTGCCGAGCCCGAACCAGGAAGAAATAGAAAATATGAACAGACCAATCACAAACACCGAAATTGAAACTGGGTAAAATCTTCCAACAAACAAAAGCCTAGGACCAGATGGCTTCACAGGAAAATTTTATCAAACATTTAGAGAAGAGCTAACACGTATCCTTCTCAAACTCTTCCAAAATATAGCAGAGGGAGGAAGACTCCCAAACTCATTCTAAGAGGCCACCATCACCCTGATACCAAAACCAGACAAAGATGTCACAGAGAAAGAAAACTACAGGTCAACATCACTGATGAACATAGATGCAAAAGTCCTCAACGAAATAATGGCAAACAGAATCCAACAGCACATTAAAAGGATCAAACACCATAATCAAGTGGGGTTTATCCCAGGAATGTAAGGATTCTTCAATATACGCAAATCAATCAATGTGATACACCACATTAACAAATTGAAGGAGAAAAGCCATATGACCATCTCAATAGATGCAGAGGAAGCTTTCGACAAAATTCAACACCCATTTATGATAAAAACCCTCCAGAAAGTAGGCATAGAGGGAACTTACCTCAACATAATAAAGGCCATATACAACAAACCCACTGCCAATATCATCCTCAGTGGTGAAAAACTGAAACCATTTCCACTAAGAACAGGAACAAGACAAGGTTGCCCACTCTCACCACTATTATTCAACATAGTTTTGGAAGTTTTAGCCACAGCAATCAGAGAAGAAAAAGAAATAAAAGGAATCCAAATCCAAAAAGAAGAAGTAAAGCTGTCACTGTTTGCAGATGACATGATACTATACATAGAGAATCCTAAAAGTGCTACCAGAAAACTACTAGAGCTAATCAATGAACTTGGTAAAGTAGCAGGATAGAAAATTAATGCACAGAAATCTTTTGCATTCCTACACACTAATGATGAAAAATCTGCAAGTGAAATTAAGAAAACACTCCCATTTACCACTGCAACAAAAAGAATAAAATATCTAGGAATAAACCTACCTAAAGAGACAAAAGACCTGTATGCAGAAAATTATAAGACACTAATGAAAGAAATTAAAGATGATACAAATAGATGGAGAGATATACCATGTTCTTGGATTGGAAGAATCAACATTGTGAAAATGACTCTACTACCCAAAGCAATCTACAGATTCAATGCAATCCCTATCAAACTACCACTGGCGTTTTTCACAGAACTAGAACAAAAAATCTTACAATTTGTTTGGAAACACAAAAGACCCCGAATAGCCAAAGCAATGTTGAGAAAGAAAAACGGAGCTGGAGGAATCAGGCTCCCTGACTTCAGACTATACTACAAAGTTACAGTAATCAAGACAGTATGGTACTGGCACAAAAACAGAAATATAGACCAATAGAACAGGAGAGAAAGCCCAGAGATAAACCCACGCACATATGGTCACCTTATCTTTGATAAAGGAGGCAAGAATATACAATGGAGAAAAGACATCCTCCTCAATAAGTGGTGCTGGGAAAACTGGACAGCTACATGTAAAAGAATGAAATTAGAACACTCCCTAACACCATACACAAAAAGAAACTCAAAATGGATTAAAGACCTAAATGTAAGGCCAGACACTATTAAAGTCTTAGAGGAAAACATAGGCAAAACACTCCATGACATACATCACAGCAAGATCGTTTTTGACCCACCTCCTAGAGAAATGGAAATAAAAATAAACAAATGGGACCTAATGAAACTTAAAAGCTTTTGCACAGGAAAGGAAACCATAAAAAAGACAAAAAGACAACCTTCAGAATTGGAGAAAATATTTGCAAATGTAGCAACTGACAAAGGATCAATCTCCAAAATTTACAAGCAGCTCATGCAGCTCAATATCAAAAAAAAAACAAACAACCCAATCCCAAAATGGGCAGAAGACCTAAATAGACATTTCTCCAAAGAAGATATACAGATTGCCAACAAACACATGAAAGAATGCTCAACATCATTAATCATTAGAGAAATGCAAATCAAAACTACAATGAGATATCATCTCACACCGGTCAGAATGGCCATCATCAAAAAATCTAGAAACAATAAATGCTGGAGAGGGTGTGGAGGAAAGGGAACACTCTTGCACTGTTGGTGGGAATGTAAATTGATACAGCCACTATGGAGAACAGTATGGAGGTTCCTTAACAAACTAAAAATAGAACTACCATACGACCCAGCAATCCCACTACTGGGCGTATATCCTGAGAAAACCATAATTCAAAAAGAGTCATGTACCACAATGTTCATTGCAGCTCTATATACAATAGCCAGGACATGGAAGCAACCTAAGTGTCCATTGACAGTTGAATGGATAAAGAAGATTGGCCCATATACACAATGGAATATTATTCAGCCATATAAAGAAATGAAACTGAGTTATTTGTAGTGAGGTGGATGGACCCAGAGTCATACAGAGTGAAGTAAGTCAGAAAGAGAAAAATAAATACCATTTGCTAACACATATATATGGAATCTAAGAAAAAAGAAATGGTCATGAAGAACCTAGGGGCAAGATGGGAATAAAGACACAGACCTACTAGAGAATGGACTTGAGGATATGGGGAGGGGAAGGGTAAGCTGGGACAAAGTGAGAGAGTGGCATGGACATATATACACTACCAAATGTAAAACAGATAGCTAGTGGGAAGCAGCCACGTAGCACAGGGAGATCAGCTCAGTACTTTGTGACCACCTAGAGGGGTGGGATGGGGAGGGTGGGAGGAAGACGCAAGAGAGAAGAGATATGGGGATATATGTATAACTGATTCATTTTGTTATAAATCAGAAACTAACACACCATTGTAAAGCAAGTATACTCTAATAAAGATGTTAAAAAAAAACAATCCCATTTATAAAAGCATGAAAAATAATAAAACACTTGGAAATAAATTTAACTAAAGAGGTGAAAGTTCTGTACACTAAAAACTATAAGACACTGATGAAAGAATTTGAAGACACAATAAATGGAAAGATATCCCACGTTCCTGCCTCATTCAAGGCACAGATGAGTTTCAGAACGATCATAGCAGTCCTTCTCTGCTCAAGTTGTAGACAATTTTCTGTTTATGTCAATCATTAGGTCTTGTGTTCACTGATATTTCTATGAGTATAAGCTGCAACCGTTATAAGACAAAGATGACTAATTTCTGTAATCAATTTTAATTTGAAATCATACATCTGTCTTCTTAGCCAGGGTATAAATGCACTAAGATACTGATTTTCATCCTATACTCCCCACCCCCTCCTTCTGAAAACTATATCTAACAGGTACCCAATATTTGATGGCTTCATTGATTTTCTTCTGAACAGTTTTCAGTAAGTTTTCCTGTAGAAAATGGAAGAATTTTGTCAACGTTCCAACTGCAGGTGGCACTGACTGACTTAATTTGTCAGTTCTGTTCTTGGTTATTCTTCTGTAACTTGAAAGTAAACAGAATAGTACACATCATGAATCATGTTGAAGGAAAAGCCTGAAGAATAGTTCCTTTGCGGGAGCTGTTGCATGTGGGAAACCATTTTCTCTTTTTATGTACGGTGCTCCTAGGAGTCCAGCCAGGACTGCATCTGTTTAGTTTATTTGATTTATTTTAGTGTCTAGCATGGTGATGTGAGCATGTAGACATTTTTTTTTAAAATCTTATTTATTTATTTATTTATGGCTGTGTTGGGTCTTCGTTTCTGTGCGAGGGCTTTCTCTAGTTGCGGCAAGCGGGGGCCACTCTTCATTGCGGTGCGCGGGCCTCTCACCATTGCGGCCTCTCTTGTTGCGGAGCACAGGTTCCAGACGCGCAGGCTCAGTAATTGTGGCTCACGTGCCCAGTTGCTCCGCGGCATGTGGGATCTTCTTCCCAGACCAGGGCTCGAACCCGTGTCCCCTGCATTGGCAGGCAGACTCTCAACCACTGCGCCACCAGGGAAGCCCAGCATGTAGACATTTGATAAATGCTATATCACGATAGTTGTGGCTATCATTATTACAGTAATTATGAGGCCTATTCAAAAATGATTTGATGTTGTGACTTCATGGTAAGATACATTTTGTCTCTAGATTTCTCTTTAAATAAAGCCTGGAATAAACTAAATTTGCTTTCGACATTCAGCAAATCAAAGGAAAGAATCATAGAAGCCACCTAGTCCATACACCTTGTGTTACACTGGAAGAATCTGAAAAACAGGGAGGTTTGACTTATTCAATATAAAAGGTAGAGTTAGTTCCTGATCTAGGGGAAAAAAAAAAAAACACAGGTCTTCTGATCCTAAACACAGTGATATTTCTACTATACTAAAACAAGAAGTTACTATTGCTATTACAAAATGGTAATATTTAGCTCTTATTACAAAGTGGTAATTTCTAGCTCTTATTCAAAATTGTGTTTTAGAATTATGCTTTGTAATTCACAATGGAATACAAAGAATACTGAAAATAACTTATTGTATTCCTTCCCAATTGGGAGCTTTTGATAGAGTAGGTGGACCCATCCCATTTTATCAGGCATTTATTGAATAGCACAAAATCCAGAGCTAAGCGAATATAACCCAATTACGTCTAGTTGGGTAGCCAATTTCAACCTCAGCTGACAAAGGAAACTGACAGAATTTAAGTGAACAGAACTTCAGTGTGTGTGTCAGTACTGGCTTTGGGGAATTAAAAAAAAAAATTAGAGACTTATCTCCCTGGTGAGATGGCCAGTGTTGAGAGCAAATCTCCTTAATAGTGATCTGTATCAATTTCTGTTGGGTTTCAGGGAAAGAAGACTGGGGATTTCATAATATACCATATCATATATATTCTGACATCAATGATGTTCATTGGCTGAGGCAAGTTGATGTAGTATAAGATGAAAATGTTATATATCCCAAAGTAGGCTTGATACAAAATACAGCTACCACAACAAACCTCAAAAGACATTTGTTCATTTGGTTAATTTTGTGACCAAATGTTTTATTTCATAATTCTGGAAGTGGACCAATTTTCTGCTCTCTCATTACATCTCAATGCTGAATAAATACAGTGCTGGACTTGGCCCACTGAAAACGTGCTATCACTCATGCAGGCAAAGCCACAGATTCTGGGATTCTGACTTGATTTGGTCCTCCTTCTGGATTGTGGTAGTGAAAATAAATGTACACAGTGACTTATGTCTGTTTCTTCAGGTGACTTTCACCTTCGCTGACTTGATTTGTGCTGAGGGGACCACAGAGAGACCTTCTTCTGCTTCCCAGCAACCAAAGGTCAAGCTATTTTCATGCTTCTCTGCCTCATTTTCCTTCCTTCTGGGATTGATCCTGTTCTTTCAGGCCTTTTATTACTGTCACACCTCCTTTTATTTTTTTCTTTAAACCATTTTCACTTTGTGATTAATTGCAGGTCCCTTTGAAGTATAAGTCTATTTAATTATTTTACAAAAGAAAAATTCTTATGTAGAGTCTTCTTATTGCCCCTGGTCCTGGCCAAGCTGACCATTTGCTACCGTCCAAAGGTATGAGTCATTTTCATCTCTTTGCTTTTGCGTATGAAGTTTCACTTGCCTAAAATGGTCATTCCTTCATTCTGTGCATGGCTGATTTCTATTACTCTTTCAGATTCTGCTTAGCTATCACTACCTCCAGAGAAACCTTTCCTGTCCATTGGATCTGAATCAGGTCCCCTACATTGTATTGCCCACACTGTATCTTGGCTCATCATTCTACTTCTCCCATTATATGGTTAGTGCCATTTTGTTCATTCATACACTCCACCACCACCTCATAAGCCATCACTGGATTCTTGTTTTGTTTTTTTTTTCTATTGCCTTTGCCAAGCATGGAGCCTGATACTTAGTAGGTACAAAACACATGACAGATGAATAAATTGGATGGGCACTTAGAAGAAAAATCAGACTTGCTCGACTGTTAATTTCAAACATACAATTTTAGAAAACAGTGACATGATACATATCAAAGAAATATAGATTTAAAATCAGAAAACATGAGGTATGACCTAGACAAGAATTTAAAATTTCCCTTATTTCAATTTACTCCTCTGTAAAATAAAACTGTACTAACTAATTTCTAAGGATAAAACAATTCTTAGAGGTAGATTACTTTCATTTTTCATTATGAGAGACAGTGAGGTGGTTTCGCAGTTTCTAATCAATTAAATGTATTGAGCCTTTAATATGTATCTGTCACAGTATACAATGTTCACAGCACTTAAAAAATAATTCAGAGCCGAGTTGACATATTAATGTTCAAATAAAAAAATATTCTAACCATGACCAAACCTACTTGGCAGAGACCACGAGTTCAAATGCCAGTGTGTATAGGAAAAGGAAGCACCAACTCAGGATGATTTGGGAGACGAGTGCCTTAGGAAAGGGATTTTACAATTTAAGGGATGAGGACCAGCAAAGAGTAACAGAATTTTAGAACTGAATGGGTTCTTGGAGTCCTATCTCCTTTGATTTAGAACAAATTCAATTGAGGTTTCACGAACTGTAGCCAAATCAAAGAATATTTAGAGTCTTGCCTGGAATTCAGGATTCTTAATCTGGTACTCCTCCCATCATAACAACTGATCTCCTATATAAAAGACTGAGGTTAAAGCCAGTAGTGACAAAGCACACATAAAGCCCAAGGTAGAAAGAAAAAAATAGTAGAGGCAAGGTCCCAAGGAGTACCTGTAGACTCAACACTCCAGCTAAATATTCTGGAAAAAATTAAGACATATATTTCAAATGCTACATGAAATAAACATCTACTTGTATTTTGTCCTTTCCAGCATCACTTTCTTTGATAGGAAAACTCCAATCTTCCTCAATAAACTGTGTCTTCCAGACTCTCAGTCCTTATAGCTTAAATGGAGCAACTTTGTTGCTAAACTGTATATTTCTAAATTTATTGTCCCAGAGTCTTAGACATTTGTAGAGTACCCATTTCAAAGCGGATAAAAGAATATTCTCCTATTTAAACTTTGGAAGCTCTCAGATGAGACCTGTTGAAGATTATCATCCATTCTATAGTAGCATATTTATTCTGTATTTCAGCTAAATATTTATTGAAGCCTTTTTTCCACCTCTGACACTGTGAATCTTTGCCTTTACCTGCTAAGATCATATCTAATATATTTAAACTTCATTTGCAACTCTCCTAAATGCATAGTTCCCATCCCTAGGCTTCTGGTAGACCCTTATGGTCCACACTCTATGGTTAACAGTATGATTTTTCCATCCATGTTTCCATCAGTGATAACTGTATGATTTTCCTCTTTGTCAAGTGTGGTTTTTGAACACTGCTTCTCTATTTCATGGAAGAATGCTGGCTCTGCAGATAGACACCTTTGGGTTTGAATGTTGGCTGCACCACGTTAGCTACAGGACCTTGGGAAACTACTTAACACCTTTAAGCATAATTTTCTTCACCTTCAAAATACGTAATAATTTATATCTACCTCATATGACTGTTGTAGGTATAGACTAGCATAGCCATCACATGTAATTAGCAGAGCTCATGGCACTTGGTAAGCACTATAAATATTAGACATTATTATTATCACTATTATTCTTATTGCAAAGCAGTCACTCTGAGTACTCTTTTCAATATATTTGCTCCACTTTTAAGTTGTTAAATTTTTATAGCATCTTTCAATATTTTGAGGACTGAAAACTTAGTCAATTTTTACTCTAAGACACAAACTCACTATTGCTACTCGATCTTTTTTTTTTAATGTAATAGGCAGAACTTTATTTTTTATTTTTAACCATTTTTAATTGAAGTATAGTTATTTGACAATATTGTGTTAGCTTCAGGGGTACAGCAAAGTGATTCAGTTATATATATATGTATGTACACATATACATACATATATTCTTTTTCAGATTCTTTTCCATTATAGGTTATTACAAGACATTGAATATAGTTCCCTGTGCTATATGGTAAGTCCTTGTTGTTTATCTATTTTATACACAGTAGTGTGTATATGTTAATCCTAAATTCCTAATTTATCTCCTTCCACCCCCCTCTACCCCCTCTGGTAACCGTAAGTTTGTTTTCTACGTCTGTGAGTCTATTTCTGTTTTGTAAATAAGTTCATTGGATCTTTTACTGGTAATTTGGTAATACAATAATATTTATCTCTAATAACTCTAAGCATGATAGATATATAGATGTCAGTGTGTCTATCTCTACCACTAGATTTTATCAACAGTCTTAAGAACTGAGAGCTTGTACATCTTACTATCTCCAGACTAGCATATGACCTGGTACTCAGAAAGAAGAAAGGGAGGGAGGGAAACAGGGAAGAGATACCAAAGAATTACCTCATACACACACACACACATATCATACACATATGCATAAATATATATTTCCCTCATATAATCAAAATGTCAAGAAACTGTCTAAATTCCTTATTTCTTTAAACTATAATGTGTCCAATATTTCTTTAAATGACTGTGCCATTTGATGTTTTTTTAAAAAGTATGTCAAAACAGAGATATTGCTTTGTTATATATATACTTTGTGTGAACACATTTCATTCATTCAACATAAAATTCTTAATCACCTACTGTGGGGTAAGCTATATGTTAGATCTTATGCACGTGAAGATGGATAAAATACAATCTCTGCTTTTACGCAGATTACAGATTAACGAAGCAGAATAACTAGAAGGTAGATAAATTGAGATATAACAAGTTATAAGTTAGAATAGATCATGAGGATAAGGTAACCAACACAATGGGAAATTGAATGGTTGTCCTAACACTACACCTTGGTTCTTTTACCCAGAAAAGGATGCATTCATTTAAAAACTTTTTAAAAATTAATATTAATTTTGCTCTCTCACATCTAAGCCTTTGAAGACCACTCAGGAGCACTCTTCCTGCCTTCCCTGTATAGGTGCCCATATTTTCTTTTCTAACTCAACTCTTTAACTTTTGCCTCTATCAGTTCTCTCCTCCTGAAAGTGTATAGTAAGGGCACAACCAATGGTGAAGGCAGGAATGGGGGCATGATAATCTATTGGGATACAAGCAAACATATCAGACATTACTCTTTTGGTATAATGACAGAAGCTAAACTCAAACTTGATTAGGCTAGAAAAGTGAATGTACTGTCCTTCACAACCAAAGTGTAAAGGTGAGGAATATGCCACTCATTGGGCACTACTGCAGCAGGATTCTCTCACCGTCTCACAGGCCTACTATTTCCACAATGTTCATCTCATTCTTTCAGACGGATTTCCTCCACTTTGTTGAAACAATGGCTACAGATAGCTTCTGGGCTATTATAATACAGCAAGAGGCCCTTCTATTTTCTTTCATTTGAAAAACTCTTTAGAAAGATTTTGATTAGCCAGATGACACCGGGAACAATGAAATGTGATCAGAAGAGTAAGGTATAAGACGATTGTGGCTCCTGTTCAACCACACAGTGGTGGGAAAGGAAGAAAGAACACATCTGAGAAGAAGGGTAATGAGTGATGGGGCAAACAGAAGCAGCCACACATGCTGGTTTTCAGTGAATATCTACTGAGTTCCTGCAATGTGCCCAGCACTGCACTGGTGCCACAGTCTAGTGGGGGAGAATAATATTATTCAAATAATCTACAAATAAGCCCTCCCAAAGGGGGACAGGAGCAGTTGCCCTGTTCCAGGTGAGTTCCACTCTCAAGCAGCTCTCTGAACATGACCACAGCCAGCTCTATCAGCCTGGTATCAGTCAGGAAAACTAAGCCACTGTGTCCCCAAAATAGTCTCTAAATTTCATTTAGAAATTAGGCTTTACACAGATGTTGGAGAGCTGGGGAGGGAAGATCAGAGAGTTGCCATGGAAAACCAAGGACACTGAAGCTGGAAAGTTAGGGAAGTTTTTGAAGGCCTCTACCATCTGCAGCAATGATGTTGGTGGCTCTCACATGCTCGCTTGAAAAGCTGCTATGACTCTTCATGCTTACCTAAAGTCTGGCTGTCACCACATCCAGAAAATAATAGCTTTAACTTCTCTTCTGCTGTCCAAACCTCATGCAACTTCCTCTCAAAGGGAAATTCTACCCAGAATGAAATCGGGAAGGGGAGTCTGGGGAATGTAATTTCCCAGACCTTAGAAGGGTGTGATTATGATGCTGAGTTGGCAGCAGACAATCCATCCCAGCATCCTTACCCTGTTTCAGATGTTAGCATGTTGGCCCACGTTTATTGATGACCCATTCCTGCCAGTCACCGTGCTCAGTATTTCATATGTGTTTTCTCACTGAAGCCCTAAAACAACCCCAGTGTTGGTGTGAGATGGAGAGAGTAGGAGGGAGAGAGGGTTTTATTTTCCACATTTTATAGATAAGAAAACCAAAGCCAAGAGAGGGAACTGGCCAATGGTTCTACAGCTGAAGTAACAGTGGGGCTGTGGTTCAAATCCTAACCTCTGACAAGAAAACCCGATTTTTGAACTGTACATACCATTGCCCCTCTAATCTATTCCTTCTTTGATGTAATCGTTGGTTATGGCCAAGGGAGCCAAAGCTAGTTTATTTTCCCATGTAGTTTCACTGCAGATGGCACTTCTGATTTCAATGACTGTTGTCATTTGGGGAAATATGTTTAGGGGATGCATAAGGCTTAAAGTCTAAAAGATAAATGGATTCCCCCCCCCACCAATTGTGAGGGAAACTATATAGACCGTGTACACCATGGATGGATGGGATTCCTTCTCCAAAATTATTCAAGGCAAAAAAAAAAAAAGTATTTGCAAATGGCTTAGTGATAGGACAAATCCTTTTTAAAATGGGGAATAGTAACTCTGCTGGGAAATTTTAAGAAAAATTTATGTGCGCGTGAATTGTAACATAGTATGAAAGTATGTTAAGATGAATTGAAAGGTGCTACTGCAATGAAAATGAAAGACAGTTATAATGGAATATGAGACAAAGAGAGCTTGCCAGAAAAAAATGTACTAGTGGTTAATCAGAACAATTTTTGAAAGGAAGAGAGAAAAAAAAGATAGAGAACAAGAGAGGATGTAACAGAAGTTGATAATATATAAAAGATTCAAGTAACATATTCTGGTCCTCAGAAAGAAGCAATCAGTAGAGCAACAGTGTTCAAAGGGCTTAGTGAAGAAGCCTTCAATCCCACTCCAGTCCTTCTGTAGGATCTCACACAATCTCTGCTTGCTAATTTCATTTCTAGGTACTTTGATATTGGGAGTGGGGTATCTTGTATAATAGAAATGAACTTTTTGATTACTGCAAAGATGTGTTCTAAAATAAATACATATATCTGCTTTATAGTGTATATAAGTGTATTTCAGATACATATATAATCAAACTCACAAATTTCCCAAGACCTCACTATAGAAATGATATATTGAAATCTTGGACACAGAAAGCTGAGAGCCAAATACTAGGCCACTATGACAACTCCATCAAGACTCAGAAGCCCCATGGGTGTCATCATGAAATGGCCGGCAGCCTTACCTTCCTGTGTTCACAGAGAAAAATGCAGATGTATTTCAGTCCATGTGAAGATGAAAAAAACTGTGTCAAATTTGTGCCACTGGGAGTTAGTGTGCTGTAATTCTGATTTCTCAGCTTGTATGGGGAGGATGTTACAAGGCTGTCCCCATTTGGTATCTGTGATGATTTAAACACCTGATATTAAGAATGGCAGTAAAACTACCCTCTCGGTGCAAGACAACATAGTTTTATTAATAATTAATAATCAATCTTCCATATTAGGGGGATGGATTCATGAAATGAAATGATTTTTTTAAAAAACTTCATGAGGCACAAGCAACAAATTGTCTATGATAAAATGATATTTTAACCCTTTTGTCTGGTATTTGTATATCCTAACAATAAGCATCATCAAATGTGAGGTAATTAAACATAGTAATTTGCTAATTCCAAAGACTTTTCATGTCAAATTTTGAGAAGACATAAGAACGATGTCACTTGTGAAAAGCAAACAGGCTACCTGTAGTGGTTTACAGTTACTCAATTGAACTACTCAGAGTTTTCAATGCTTATGATCTCTAGCTATTCCTAGATATTTTCTCCAAAGTCTTTAAGCTTCTTCCTATTCAACTGGTACAAGCTGCATCATGCCAACCTGTCATCATTCTATCATCCCTCACCACTGAAATTCAAAAGCAAATTCTTGCTGAGGTGGCTTGGAAGAAAACACAAAATTGTAAAATTATTAGTAAATAAGGCCCCTGGCCAGCAGTCAGGTAGCATGCATTCGTTGTGAAACTCAATGCACCCTCAAGGGTCTCTGCTATCTCCTCTTAGGTGGCTGCTGAACTGTAGCTGGAAAAATGCAAAATATAAATAAGTGGATGGAGTCAAGTGGCATGGGGATACGGTAAAGCCACTTTTAATTTCTGGAAGTCTGTATGAAAAATAAAGCCAAAAATCAAAATTCAAAAGTGTTGCGTAGAGTGAACCCAGTCTCTAGATATTTCGCTGTACAGACTCAAAAGCCCCAAGCCTTCTGGCCAAGTGCAGTATGATTGGCAGCTCGCAGAGATGTCTGGGATGGAAATAGCAGGTGTGTGGATCAGGGCTGAGGTGAGTAAAACAGAAATGTGTAAATCCCTGGAGAAAGAGTGTGGAGAGAGGGAAACGGTATTTTGGCATTCAAGGAACTTTCTGGATTCAGTATATCATATCAAATAAAAGATAATGTGCACTTGGCAATAGAAATAAAACTTAATGACTCATTAGGTGAGATAAATCTGATTCCTTTGAAAGAAATTCTGCCTCAGGTTGCAGAGTTGAGTAATTATGCATGTCAAGAAGAAACTTATTTAATTATAAATCAGAATGGGGATGAAACTGAATAGTAGCAAAAGGGAAAATAGGAGCAGCAGTGATTAAATGGTTTCAGAATACTGTAATAGTACTTAGGCAAGGGTAATAAATTGCTGAAGTGTGAACACAGTTTACAAACTTGTGATATATGGCCCTGCTGGGTTGATTTCTATTTTATCTAAGTTGGTGTTTTCAACCTGTTCTCTAATAGCCTTGTCTCACTGTGTGTGTATTTGCTCTTCTTCTTGTCTTGACATCACATGCTGTACAGACACCACCATTAAAGCGTTTTCATAGTGAAAAAAAAAAAAAGTTCTCACCGGTAAATCATGTACCAGCCAATTCCAAAATGAAAAGAAAAACACATGCAAACACACACCCTTATTTTCATAAAAATTCAGGTTTTAACCTTGAACCTCTGACATGTGGTGACAAAGAATGTAGATACGTAGCAGAGTCAAACAGAATCAGTAGCACCTTATTATCAAGTTCTACGGACCTCTGTTAATTCTTCAAGCTGCAACATGGGGTCTACCTACCTATGCTGAAACATCTTTGAAATGAGGAAGTTATGATGGGGTAAGGCTTTATATGGAACAAACTTGAGTCTAGGTCACGGGTCCATAACATATTGTGGAGAAGCAAGAAAGGAAGGAAGGAAGGGAGGAAGGGAGGGAGGGAGGGAGGGAGAGAGGGAGGAAGGAAGGAAGGAAGGAAGGAAGGAAGGAAGGAAGGAAGGAAGGAAGGAAAGAAGGAAGGAAGGAAGGAAGGACAGAAGGATCAAGATAATTATGAGTTAGAATAATAGGCTGACAGTAATAAAGATTCCCAAGGTATATATATTCCACAAAGTGGGAAAATGAGAGAGAGAAGCTCTGAGGAATGATATGGAAGTAAAGGAAGACAAGCTGTTCCATAATGAGGTACCATAGAAAGTTTCTGCGGTGGCAGTGTTCTGGACCAATTGTCGGACCGTTTTGACAAGGAGTTTATACACCAAATGACGGATGGACATATTTTAAAATTCCATATGGATTATTTTGAACCTAACTGGTCAATTGTATGTTTGCTTCTCATCATACAAGAAAGATGATAGTCAAAGCCAGTATGCTTACCTAGGATTAGGTGCAATTCTCTGATGGCTGGTAAGCTCCTGTTTTTTTCACCTCTTCACAACATGCTAGATTGGAAAGCAATTAATAGAGAGTATTATTATTATCACAGGGATGACCTTATATTTGCTTTTCTTTTTTAAAAGAAGGAAATCACCTGCAAATTTCAGTTCTTAATTTTCAATATAATGCTGCTTGGGCATTTTTTACAATATACCAGTGTGTAGAACCACTATCAATGGTAAAGAACTCTTAAAAAATCAAGATACAAAGACCAAAATCCATTAGAAAAATGTGCAGAGAACCTGAATAGACAATTTACAGGGTATGATATGCAAATGACCCTTAAACATGAAAAGATGCTCATATTAAATTTTTGTCCACCAACCCCAATTTTAGTAATCTAACCTAAACATACATTCCTCAAAGTACAAAAATGTATGCTCAAGGGTATTCACTGCAGCATTATTTGTAAAATCAAAATAGTGGAAATGACCTAAATGCCCACACATATGAGAGTGGTTGAATAAACTAGGGTACTTCCACACAATGGAGGACTATCAAGCTATAAAAGGAGTGAATATCTCTATTAACTGATATTGAGGGATTTCAAGGATATATGCATTAGACGAAAAAAAGCAAGGGCCAAAAATTTTTTATTATACCCTACCTTTTGTGTGAGAAAAAAGGCCATACATGTGTATGCATATTTCTTTCTATGTATCTGTTCTATAGACTGAATGTTTGTGTCCCTCCAAAATTCATGTTAAATCCTAACCCCAAATGTGATATTAGGAGATAGACATGTCACATAAAATATACACATACCTGTAAAATAGCAGATAGTGCAGTAAAGAACACATTTATCAACTATTCCTCACTAATTTTAAACTCTGTCAATATTTATACTGATCTCTAGGCATTCTCCCATCTCCCATAATTCTGAAATGTTTACTACAACTTCTTCTTTTTCATTTACCAAAAAAATTCTTCATTTCCTCACGATTTTTTTCTTCTTACCCCTCTTCTCAATGCCTACAGCTTCATTGACCAGAACTATTTCTGACTGCTCACTGTAAACTTAGTTCACTATGGAATTATTTCAAACCCCAAATTCTTTAAATAGGTTAAATATTCCCTTTAAAATTTTAGACATGGATTGTCTGTAGTTTTTGCAGTTATAGCACATTACTTGGGAATTCCCATCTGTATCCAATGTGAAACTGGCACCATGCCAGTTATTTTCTTAAGTTTCTTTCCTAAAAGAAAAAAAAAAGTAGAAGAGAATTAACCCTAAAAATAGCAATCATATTTCCATACACATCAATGTGAATGTATTCTTTCTCAATACCTTATCTAGTATTTTTTTCTTTGTATTTATTTATCTAGAGCCCAGCTCACTAGACAGCTTCATTGGAAACTCATCTAATATGTGGCTACAACTGCAGATCTGCAAAGGGATCAGCATGTTTCAATATCATACAAAAAGTGCAATGTAGAATAATATAAACCAAGAGACAGTTTTGAAAGGTATGAATTTCAGGTCTATTTACATAGAAGACATTTATTCTAGGAGACCTAACATTATCCATGAACAGACAAATTCATCCATACAAACATAATCAACCAACGTTGTCGATTATCATGGAAAAGACCAGAGGGCTTACAGTGATTCTTTTAAACCTTCCAATTCCAACTGAACTCTAAAACAGTAGGTCTTCTTACAGATCCTGGAGGTTGATATAAAATTATATGAGTAAGTATTCAGTTACTTATTTTCTAATTTTAGGATTTTTCATATTCTTCCTTTGTTATGGACTTAATGTTGTGTCCCCCTCAAGATTCACATGTTGGAGTCCTAACCCCCAATGTGAGGGTATTTGGAGATGGGGCCCTTGGGAGGTAATTGGGATTAGATGAGGTTATGAGGCCATGAGGGTGGAGTCAACATGATGGGATTAGTGCCCTTACAAGAAGACGAAGATCCCTCTCTCCCTCTCCCTCCCTCTTTCTCTCACGCTTGCGTGTGTGTGTGTGTGTGTGTGTGTGTGTGTGTGTGTGTGTGTGTGTGTGATGTGAGGACACAGTGAGAAGGTAGCTGTCTGCAAGCCAGGAATAAAGCCTTCACCAGAAAATGACCATGCGGGCTCCCTGATCTTGGACTTACAGCCTGTAGCTTGTCTTTTCACGTTTCAAACAAGGTCTTTCGCAGAAGAAATATTTTTAATTTTGATGAAGTCCAATTTATCAGTGTTTCCTTTTATGAATTGTGCTCTTTGTGTCAAGTCTAAGAATTCACTGGAAAGTCCTATAACTTTGGATTTGTCTTTTTCTCCTTTCAGCTTTGTGAGTTATTCCTACCATATTTTCCAACTCTGTTGTCTAGTACATACATATTTAAGATTGCTATGTCTTTGTGGATTGTTCCTTTTATAATTATATAATATCCCTCTCTGTCTCTGGAAATTTCTTTGCTCTGAAGTGTACTGATATTAGTATAGCCACTCCTACTTTTCTTTTTTTTAGTATTTCCATGATATATCTTTTCCCATCCTTTTATTTTCTACCTGCTTATCTCATTATATTCGAAGTGATTTTATTGTTATCAGCATATAGTTGGGTCATATTTTTAATCCAATATGTCAATCTCCATTGTTTAACTGGCATATTTAGACTATTTACATTTTGTGTTATTATTGATATGTTAGGACTTTAGTTTGCCGTTTTGGGGGTTTTTTTTTTGCTCCTTCTGTTTTTTATTTCTCTGTTTTCTTTTCATGCGCTCCTGTGGGTTACTTGAACATATTTTATAATTCTCTTTTGATCTATCTATAGCATTTTGAATATGCCTCTTTGTATAGATTCCCTGGTATATACATAGGTAGGTATATATAACATCACAGTTTACTGATGTTCTCATTTTACCAGCTCAAGTGAAGGATAGAAACATTAGTTCCCTTTACTTCTCACTACCCTTACCACTTATAATTATCTTAAATATTTTCTTTACATATATTTAGAACTGCAACAGTTTTATAATTTTTGCTTTAACCATCAAACATAATTTTGAAAACTCAAGAGAAGAATATAGGCCTACTGTATTTACTGATATTTTTGCTTATTATGTCCTTCCTTCCTGATATAATAAGGTTCCTTCTTATATAGTTTCCTTTCTGTTCAGAGAATTCCTTTAGCCATTCTTTTAGGGTAGGTCCCCTGGGACAAATTCTTTTCGTTTTCCTTCCTCTTGATGTCTCCTTCACTTCTGAAACACATATTCACTAGCTGTAGGATTGAGCTGACAATTCTTTTCCTATAGCACCTGAAAAATACTGTGCCACTTCCTTCAAGTCTCCATGGATCCTGATAAGAAATCTTGTCATTCTAATTATTTTTCTCCTACACATGAGATGTTGTATCTCTATGACTGTCTTCAAGATTTGTCTTTAATTTTCAGTTTAATTTTGATGTGCTTTGGCATTGATTTCTTTGGGGCTCATTCAGTGTCCTAATTCAGTAGGTTTATGTCTCTTGCCAAATTTGGGAAGTTTTCAGCCATTATTTCTTTGAGTATTTTTTCAGACCTACCTTCCTTCTCTCCTTCTAGGACTCCAATGACATGAATATTAGCTCTTTCGTTATAATCTCCCTGGTCCCTGAGGCTCTGTTCATTTATGTTTAGTTTATTTAATCTCAGATTGAATAATTTCAATTGCAGCTATTTGTTTCTTTGTCCACTCCATTCTACCATTGAGCTCATCCTAGGGCCTTTAATTTTGGCTACTGTATTTTTCAGTTCTAACATTTCCATTTGGTTCTTCTTTATATCATCTATCTCTTTGCTGAGACTTACTAATTTTTTATTTTTTTCACGTACATTTTTATTTGCTCACTGAAGTATTTTTATGATGACTCTTTTAAGATATTTGTCAGATAATTCTAACATCTAGGTCATCTTGGTGATTGTCTCTTTTCACTGAGTAGGAGATCTTCCTGGTTCTCAGTATAAGTGACTTTCTGTTGCAACCAGGACATTTTTGTTTTATGTTCTGAGACTCTGTATCTTAAACTTCTGCTTTAGCTAGCTTTCTCTCAAACTGTTCTGGCAGGGGAAGGGGGAAGCACTATATCATTATTGTTAGGTTGTGGTAGAAGCTTACATTACCCTCTTATCCTCCACTGACACAAGGAGGGAAGCTCCTCATTATTACTGGTCGGGGGGTGGGCGCGCGGTGGTGGCTTAGCTATTTTGAAAGTCTTGACTTTTCACTAGGGATCCTCTGATTCCACCCGAGGGAGGGGAAGGGATGCTTTACTACTTCTGGGAGGGAGACGAAATCCAGTCTCCCTAGTCAGTCTCCACTAATCTGGAGGCTTAGAATGAGGCTTATTATTGGCCAGCAGGGATAAAAGTCCCCGTTCCCTACTTGGCTTTCCCTGACATCACCACAGTGGGAGTGTTGGGGTGCCTCATTAGAACATCACGAAGGCAAATTCTAGGCTCCCCACTCAGCTTGTACAGGTTGAAGTTTAGGGTGACACTATACAGTTTTATGTGGGGCTTGGTTTGAGTAAAATGACTATTATCTAAATGTTTTCTGTCTTGGATCACAGAATTTTAGTGTTTAAAGGAACTTTAAAAATCATATAGTCCAATCCTCTAATTTTATATATGAGGCCCAGAGAAGTTAAATATATTGCCTATGATCATAATTTCTAGTTAGCATTAGATATTGGATTAAAACATAAGTCTTTGGATTCCTACTTCAAGGTTTTTTCTCCTTTACTAGGTACTTTGTACAGCCACAATTAATTCAGGCAATGAAAGAATACCATATTAAATATTTAAAAATCATTTAATATTTTTAGACAACTATGCATTTGTAAATTTAAATGTCCAAACATAAATGTTTCGCTTTATCAATGTAAGTATGACATTATAGCAAAGTCCTGAAGTTTCTAGACCTATAATTTCAATAAAAATTGGTGTATTCACATGACCTAATGGTTAGATATTTCTTCTCCTTTCTCCTACAAATTTTTCCAACACTTGCCTTGACATTTGCTCCTAAAATACTTCACTGTTTGAAGTTTAACAGGATATATGCCATTGTAAGAAATGCTATCTTTTCAAAGCTGTGCCTTAAAAGTAGCTCATTTTTCATAGTTCCCAATGGCATATGTCATAATAGAAGAAGATGAGGTATATTTAGAATTTTTGGTATGCTCCTTGGAAGAGGTCTTCGCCTTGGAATAAGAGGAACACTACTGAGGTGTTATCCTTAACACCAGGATTAGAGAATTGGTAACTATCCAAAATGGAGGCAAAGACTAAGTCTACCAAATTCCAAAACATTTTTTTGCAGGAGGGTCTCCTCAGTTAAAAGTGTCTCTTCAGTCCATGTCTGCTTTTCAGTGTTCGAAATTAGAGAGAATGTGAATTTATTTTATTAAGGATAATAAATGAGAATTCTGTCTATGCTTCCAAGAGAGACTCACTGACAGCCGATCAGAAACTTGAGATTAAAAACCCTAATATCTGTCTATAGAAAAGACATTTACAACACAAACATTTTAAGGTTTAACATATACTTTTACCTCTTATAAGTAATGAACTGTCTATATTAAAGACCCAAATTGTGTTCATGATAGAAAAAGTGGGGTGAATAGAAGCAATTAAGTTACTGCACTGTGTTTGAGAGAAAAGAGTACACTGGATGTGCAATAGTAGGAAAATATAAAATGTCATAGGACTATAGTATGAAAATAGGAGCTTACGAGTTATAACCACTAGAGTGATACATTCATTTGTGCAAATCATATTATTACCTAATATTTCTGTATATATATGCAGTAATTTTGGCCTTCTTTTACTTAAGGCTCTGCCACATTTAGCTGATATACAATTTTCCTTTTAACACAAAAATCTTCCTTTTAACATTTAAACATAATACTTATTGAGTACATAATCACATAATAATTTGTTGTGATATTAATATAATAATTTAAGTATCTGCTATGAACTGGGCCAAGTACTAAAAATTGTTTAAACCTAATTATGTCTTTATATGTTTGTAGTTCTGTGACACGACATATATTTGCAAATGTGCAGAACTATAATCAAGATTGTGTGATATATGTTGTAAGAGCAATAAACATCATTCTAGTACAGAAGATGAATGATAACTGATTTCTTTTGAACTTCTAAATTCAAGCCCAGGCAACATGTAAAAATACTCCACAGTTCGAAAAGCCCAGGAATCTTGTTTCTAAATTTAAAATCTACCATAGAAGAGAGGATGATTTTCTTAAATTTGCACTTAAGAAAGAAATACAGGCATACAGAGCCAAAAAAAAAGGTTACTTAATGTTAATCTACTTTGATAAAGATTTATATTCCTCTATGAAACCAGATGGTAAAGATTATATATTTTGATATAAAATGGGTAAATATGCCATGATGGAAAGAAAGTATTATGGAGAGAACTTTGATCTATGGAGGTGCTAGAAGCAATTAAAGATATGAAAGAAGTAAGTATCACCAGTCCCAGATGGAGTTCCTGTGAATTCGACTAAGTCTTCCAAGACTGTTTGACAATTCCTCTCGCAGATGTTTTTAATCTTGGATTGAGAGCCCAAGCATTACCTGGATGCATGAAAAAGGCTACTTTGGAAGTGATGGCGGGAAAGGAATCAGGATTTTGACTCTGGCTCTTCATTTTAATTGGTCTTGGTGACATCGGTATCTGTCAGCCAACACCCACTCTTTGGTGATTATCTCTGTAGGATGCATAAGAAACAATGTGGGTCAAAGGGATCATTTGTAGACTATGGTAAGAAGGAAATCAAACATGGTTATATAGTCCCTAAAGGTATCCAACAGTAAAGTTTTACATACAGCAAGGGAATTAAAAGAAGCGTGGATTAGCTTCTTTTAATAAGGGTAGACTTGGAAGTAGTATGCCATCCTTCTAGATGACAGAGCAGAGGACATCTCATCCTGACATGGCCCAAATATTACAGACAACTTAGAGTTTGAGGGACTACTGGGAAATTATTATCAGAAAAAAATCTTGGCATAACCACAAATAGTGAGTTGTCTATTACTGCAGCCTGGAGTTTAGATGCAATGTAAAAGTTCAAGAAAAAAGATGATTTTAGGTTCAATGATGTTTGTTTTGTAGGCAACAAACAGCAAATAAATTAGTCATTTACCTCTTTACTATTGGGTAATTTGAGAAGAAGTGTATTTCCAAAGACAGAGGAAATGATCAGTAGACTTTTCATTCATACCATGGAAGTTTTTTGTTAGCATCTTCCAAATCTCATTTGGCAAAAGTCAAATATATTCTCAGCAGAATGCAAATGTGCAAAAATCCAAAAAGGATTTGCTTCCCATGGGCGCATGGAAATTTCACAAGGCAAGTGTGAAATTTAAGTGGCAAATTTCAAAACTGTCAAAATTGCTTTCCTTTCCTTTTCCAGGTAATTAAGAGTCATTAAAACCAATTATAAGCGAAGAATTATTTACCAAGAATCTCTCTCTCTCCCCTCCTTCTCTGTTCCCCCTCCCCAGGCTCTCTCACTGTCTCCTTCTCATTCTCTTTTTTATTCCAGACACTTTCCATTTACAGCCCTAGAGAAATAAATATTTCAGAGAGGAATTCCATGCTTTTTTTGGAGGAAAAATTCCCCAAGAGTTCAGTAACGCTCTATAGAGACAGTTAGTGCTGGGAGGCCTTCCCTGCTATATTTAAAACAATATTATCAGGCACGCCAATTAAAACCCTTGTGGGACTGGGTGTGGTGGTGGAAGCAACTTCAGGTCACTACCGAATACAGAGAAAAATGTTCAAAGCAAATCTCTAAATGAAAAACATGAAATTGGGTCTCTTTTCCTCCCATTTTAATAGAAAGGATGGTTCATTCTTATATCCACTCTGCTGTTGATATAACCTTAAAATTTTGGCAACATGTCTCAGAAAAACTGACCACATCCCCGCCTTTTATTCCATGAAAGATGGGGAAATGCTGATTGCTGATCTGGTTACGTTTCTGAGGAGATGGAGAGAAGGTTCATGAACCTTAGCATTATTATAGTTCTCAAGGCAAGATTGTTCCAAGAACAAGTTTGGATAGAGGGAAAGTACAGTGATTTTCCATTTTAGAACTCTATTCTCTAAGTTTCTGTATGACTGACCACCCAGAATAATAAAGTATTGTTATAGTATAAATGGTGGCATTCAAATATTTATGAATCAGTGTAATTTAATAACAGGGCTAGTAAAGTAATTTGATATTAAAGAGAAAGAGAAAAACTATTATATTTCCATAATTATAAGCCACACTTGTTTTCACATTTCTACAATTAGTTTTTTTATTTTATTAATTGATGTGTACCTTTGTAGTGAGTTTTTTTTTGAAAAGGTGTTAGTAAATCAGTGATGCTTTTTCATGCTATCCTCGATTTGAAAAAGTACATTATTTGCTCTAAAAATGATATTGTTTAATTTTCTGTGGATTTTTATTACTCTGTCTCTCATATCTATAACCAAAAAGCCCAAGTGAAAATCAAATGGTAGCTATTACATGATTATATTTGGAAGACTCTCAACTAAAACACACACACACACAATTATGAAGAAGTATGTCATCTTCTTCAAACATCAAAGACAGCTACCACCCAACACTTCACATTATGAAAGTAGGCCTTGGGCCAGTGTGTTAGTTCGTTTGGGCTGTTATAAAAGAATACCATAGACTGGATGGCTCATAAACAAGAAAAATTTATTTCTCACACTTCTGGAGGCTAGAAAGTCTGAGATCAAAGCACTGGCAGATTTGGTGTCTGGTGAGGGCCGGCTTCCTGGTTTACAGACGGCTGCCTTCTCTCTGTAACCTCACGTGGTGAAAGAGGGTAAGAGAGCTCTCTGAGGCCTCTTTTTTTAAGGGCACTAATCTCATTCATGAGGGCTCTGCCCTCATGATCTAATCACCTCCCAGAGACCCCACCGCCAAATACCATCACATTAGGTATCTGAATTTAACATATGAATCTTGGAGGCATGAAAGCATTTGGTCTGTAGCAGTCAGTGAGAGCCAAATTACTGTTTGGAACCACATATAGTCTAAGTCTAAGGAGTTAAATATCTTCAAACTATGCTGTGTTGTTCCATCCCAAATGTTTCCCTTCTACCCTGATATAAAGGTAGTTGTAGAGAATGTTTAAGATAGTATGAGATAGTCACTTATATAGCCCACTAGACAGCTTCTCCATTGAAGCAACATTGAAATCAGAAAGGACAGGTGGGAAGGTGGGAGGGTATGGGATTCATATCTTACTTTTTATAGGTTGAAGTTCATCATTATGTATGTGAATTTTCAGCCTTTATAATTTCCTCTCTGAGGGGCTCATATACACAAAGTGAGTCAGTAGTAAATAGCTGCTTAAAGCTGAGTTATCTTCCTATCTGGAATTCTCTCGCTACCCCGTGTAATCCCATGGAATAACACTGTTGGAGTAACCAAGTCCAAGTCTATACTTAATAGATAACATCATTTTCCATTTGACCCAAACTTTGCCAGGTACAGTACCTAATTTGGACTAAGTGTAACAAAAATATATTTATATATTTTTTGATTAAAGTCTTAAGTTGGATTTTGATATGCATGGGAGAAAATGGACGAATAAAGCATACTCATTTCTAAAGAGTGTGAGACGATACACTGGACTCTTGAACAAAAGTTCTATGGGTAAGGGGTTGGTTGGGGGGTAGGAAGAAGACATTTGATCTCCCAAGCAGCCTTGGAAAATTATTCATAAAGTCACTCTTCACTGTAAAAAATCTAGTCAATATTTTTTGCTACTCAAAAAGAATTGCAGTTCCTGAATTCCTTCTTTTACTTCCTGAACCTTCTTTTTTTTTTTTTTTTTTTTTTTTGAGATCTATAACACTATCCTCATAAATTGGGTAAATCTCAAAAAGTTGGGCTGAAATCTTCTTAATATAGGGGTGAATTTGGATCAGACTTTAAGTGTTTCAAGGAAGTGTGGAATAAACCACCCTTAAAGATTTTTAGAGTAGGGGGAAAAAAGCCTATTGTTCAAACGACTACACGTGCGTGGAAAAGGAGAAACATCATAAACACAATTGCTTGAAATAGCTGAATTGCATCCTCAACCATCTTAAATGTAGATAGAAACCAAGAAGTATTGCAAGTAAATATCTTCACCAAGGATGCCAGCATTCTCCCTCTCACATGTGGGTTTTCGAATCAGTTGTGCATAGAAAACACTGAAGCTGAAAGATCTCACTTGGGAGTGGGGAAGAAAGTCGTTGGAAAGAATAGTTTGGGAGGACAGAAAAGATGCTTTCAGTTGGTCCTTCCTTTCAAAAGTACTGTATCTATTTCTTTAATTAAATTATGTACATATAACATCCACCCACATGCACACACAAATAGAAACCTCAAATAAAAGACTTTACGAGAGTCTATTTGCCATAGACTCATTGTAATCTTTATATATCTTAGATGACCTTTTAATATCTACCTCTTCTCCCTATACTTTTAAGCACAGATTCAGATATAGTTCAGGTCTCTGAGCTTTCCCATGGAGATGCAATTCCTCTGCCAGCTAAGTCTGAGGCACTTGACAATGGAACACTCCTGACTAAATATTAGTACTCATTCTCCTCAATTTGACTACAGATACTTAGTGAGGTAATAACCAGCTCCCAAACAGGTACTTAAGCTAGTTGTTTGACTTCCACAAAGATAAAATCTTGAAAATATAAACAGATCTTTAGAACCTGGCCCAGTCTCAAATGAGAAAAGTGTACCTGGCTCGTAATGTTTTTTCTAGCATCTGACAGAAGGGACACATAAGTCCCACCATGTCTAAATTATCTTGTCAGGATTTCACACAGACAGTGGAAACTTTTCAACATTGTACCTCATAAAATTGTAACCAGGCTGATAAATCTGTTTACTTTCCCCCAAATGCGTCCTGGTTTTCATAACACAGACATTTTGTAAGTGTGCTAAGGAATGGCAACACCCCCATCTGAATCACAGTCTTCATGTCTTCTCTGCCAAGAAACTTGTTTTGTGAATTTTCAACTTCTGTTTTTCCACCACTGAAAGCTAACCATGAGACCTGGTTTGAAGGCAGTTTTGGCAATTTTTTCAAATGGACTTACTCTGATAGTTGAAAGTGACCTCAGGGAATGATTAATACCTTGTCGGGGTTGATGACATAAATCTGCTCCAGTGTGCCTGATGCAAGTTCTCTCAGAAGGAATGTTAGCAGCTATATTGCTGTGGAAACTTGGTGACGCTGAGCAGACTACACCAGACATAAAATCTTCAAAAAGCATAACTACTTAACCTGGACTTGAATTTATGTTTACTCGACTTGTTACCAATGAAACGCAGTGAACTATTTTCCCTAGAAGTTGCATAACGTGTTGCAATACTATCAACAAGAAAATCCTTCTCCTTAGAGTTGCAAATGTGCTAACAAAAAGAGAATGAGTGATTTCCTGATGATTTTCATTTCTTGGGTCCCTTAAGCAAGTTTTTCTCTTCGGAGGGAAGGGTGGTACAGTGAGAGTAAGGGGTGGTGTGGCAAAGCAGGTATCAAAAAATCTGTCCTTAAATGTGTGTCTACAAAGGACACTGAAACAAAATAATAGGTTCTGGTCAAAGTGCTTGTGGGGGCAATCTTTAACACGGTTCAAAGAACGATTTTATGGGAGCCTCGTATGTACATAAATCAACTAATAGAAAGTCAATTCAGGGCTCCCACCTCACAGACTAAATAAATTATGAGTTAGGAAACATTTATGTTTATGCTGAAACTACTTGCTTATCATAGTGGTTAAGAATGTGACCTCCAGAGCCAAGTCATGGGGTCAAAACCCTAAGTGACCACAGGCATGTTAACCTCTCTGTGCCTTACTTTCCTCAACTGTAAAGTGAAGATACCAATAGTACTCACTTTCATAGGGTTATCATGAAGATTAAATGACTTAATTTTTTAAATAAAACGTGGAAGAGTAGCTAGCAAATGTTCAATCATAATTATTTTAGATTTATATGAGTGGTTTTATCAACATCAAACGTGAATTGAGTGTGAACATACTCATGTGGTGAGTGTTGAATTTACACAGCTGATTTCACACTTGACTGTTCAAAGACTAGTCTCACTATTCTGCCATGGTATATGCATACATGTGGTTAAACTTTCAGCCAATGAGATGCAAGAGCCCTAACAGGGTGGGGATTAGAAATTTTGAGATGGAAGAGATTTTAGTTGTAATCCAATCTGATTTTCCAGGGTAGGAAGCCAAGGTCCACAGAAATTAAGTGTCTTTCCCAAGGAAACATAAATTATTGTCAAAGCTAAGGCTTGAATTCAGGTCTCTGACTTTGTGTACATGTAGAAAACTGAAACAGACAGTTCACAATTTTTTTGATAGTGTGTTTCAGTCATTGTTATGTAAAGATAACTTAGATACTAATTGGTATGGGAACAATTATATAATTAAATCTTTTGATTCCTGTCAAAGACTCACCATTAAATATGACTGATATTTAGTAATCGCAATGAAATGATTAACATTTTGAATACTTATTTAAAATAGAAAAAAAACTGACATATTCATACTGTAAATACTGCTAGTGTAAAGTGTAACATACAGTACAAGGTATAGACAGCATATAAAAATACAACTATGTATGATGAGGAAGAGAAAAAAATACTTTCACTTTTCATCATGCTGATGACATGTTTTCTCATTTAGTGCTTATAACGATCTCACAAGTAGTTGTTACTGAACTTATTTTATGAATAAGCAAACTGAGGATCAAGGTTATTTAGGTAGTTTTGCCCAGGATTACACAATTAGTGAGTGGCCCAAATGAATTCAAAGCCAGACCTCTGGCACCAAACCCCACACTATTTCCAACATACTGGATGAGTTTATTCCATATGTATTTACTCAGTCTTTGCTTTGCCTTCTGAAAATATAAAAGTGTCTTGGAGAAGATTTCCTTGCATAGCCCAAACCATTTCTAAACAGTAAGTGAAGTTCAACTGGATGATTTCCTTTTTTGCTCAAATTTCTTTACACAAGCAAAGGCTTCAAAATCCTTGCTACTCAAGGATTGAGTAGTAGTAGTTTCAGGCCCCACAGGATGGGCATGACCCAGGAGCTTAGAAATACGGATTCTCAGCTCCCAGTCCAGACCTACTGAATTGGAATCTGCATTGTAACGAGCTCCCAGATGTTTACAGGCACACTGAACTTTAAAAGCACCAGTCTCAATCACTATACACTTAAAAAAATGCTGCTCAAATACCCATTATTGTTGTTCATAATGGTGGCTACAGAACTGGTGTTTTACAAACTAAAGAGCACTTATTTTTTAACTCAAAGGTTAAATCAGTATGTATCCCCTTTACAATTTCTTTCCTCCTCAGTTTACCTCAAGCTCTGCACAGCAATTAGAAAGTGTCAATTAAGGAAGTCAGAGGACTTAATATATCTTTGAAAACAATTGAAGGAATTATCAGATCACTGGGGCTTTTACAAGGATTCCAAAACATCTTCCAGGGAACTGAGGAGATAGGAATAATGGAGCACTGAAACACCATCAATCACCTTAATTGCTAACATTTACCAAAATTGAGGGGCAATTTCACACACATCATTGTCTTAATGTTTCAGACAGTGGGGAGAAATGTTAATATAATTGAATAATCCAGAAATTGAGGTATATGACAGATCTTAAAAGCAATGTATTTCAATTAGGAAAATGTCTTTTTAAAATTGCTGCTTGAATCAAGTGTTTTACAGGTCATATAGTTTGTTTTTCACAGTATTTCTATGAGCTAAACTTGTTTTTCTCATTTTTCAATACAAAAATGAAGACCAAAGAAGTTGAGAAAATTAATAATACTCTGAGTAGCTATTACAACATTTTAATCTGGCTGTCTGCAAGCTCATGCTTTTTCTGTTTTAATGAATTTAGTTCAGAGGGGTTTTTTATAAAGCATTTAATTACAACATTTTTTTACACTCAATATATTTGAAGCCTGCCACATTACCCAATAGAAATGATTTTAGCTATTATTCTGATCACTCAGTTTACAATCTGATAATGCATTTGAGTATTCCATACCCTGATGACTAAATATACTGCAGAAAGGTAGTGTTGAATTACAAGTATATGGATATACCATATTCTATGATAGGTACCCTTCCAAACTATTTTCTGTGATAAACTTGTCTTTCCTTCCTGTTTTAGGTGTTATCTATCTTTTACAATTAGTGACTTTCATTTATGCTTCTGTTGACCTTAAATAAGTAGACTGCCAGATATTGCTTCAGCAAAGACGGGTTTACTAGATATCAGAAGAGAATTGCAATTTGGGTTCTTGCAACACAAGGTGAGTCACGTGCAAGTCCCCCTACAGCAAGGGAAGGAGAATGCTTTTATAGAGGGAAAAAGGAAGTTGGGAGGGCTATAGTAAACATAGAGTCCATGGCTTTTCATTGGCTGAGTCCTTGCCAGGAAAAAAGATGAGTCTCTTTTTCCTACGGGGCTCTGCTATCGTGGCACGGCATGACAGTCCCCCTTTCTGGTCTCCCAACTCTATTTAATTGAAGTTTCTGTTTATTAATTTTTTACACTTCTTTCCCTTTTATATTTTGCACGATTTCATCACAGAATTTATCTGATTTAAAAGAAAATGTGGAGATAGAGTGACAGTTCCTCAAATCACCCCGGTCGCTCCTTTAATCTCTGTAATTCACATAGACTAAATGTTATTGGAACCAAACTTACAGTGTTAACTATGGCTCAGCCATTTTCTGTTCAAACTGGGCATAAACTACCAATGCAGCTGGGAATCCCACAGGACTTTTGGAGGCAGATTATTTTTCTCTATTCTGTGGCTCTAAAGGTCTCATGCTGGTGCTGTGTGGAATTAATTGGGAAATGCATAAGAGAAGGCAAGCCTGTCATGCACTTTCCATAAAAATGTAGAACAATGAGTTACTATGTATGTTGTATTAAATTTGTGGCATAAAAATAAAATAATAGTGGTTGGTAACTACAATATATGTTTATACTTACGTTGGTTGAGATTTCTATGAATAAATATTTTAAAATTCCTTGCTAAGATACAATTTGGGGAACAAGTGGGAAATAATAAAAACATACACTTTAAAAAATAACATCTCTTTTCCTCTGTCATTGGCAACTTACTCACCATACACCAAAGGGAAAAAGAATATTGTCCAAGCTTCCAGAAAGAAGTTCCTAAATAATGACTGTGTTCTACCATACCATAGCAATTTTCAATAAATTTTTATGAGAAAATTTAAGAGATTATACAAATGTGTGATTTAATCGTCAAAACTGATTCCAAGTGTGATTTGAAAGAAGTTTAAGAATGGTGAAATGAATAATATAACTTATAGGAAGATAAGCAGAATAATCAGAAAATGGAAGGAGAAGAGGGAGAATTAGGGTCATCAGGAGAAGCCCTCTTTGAATGACATTTACATAAATACTTGAGGGATGAGGAGTCTGCCATGAGGAACAGGGGTTGGTGTATTGGATGGAAGGATGAGAGAGTATAAAAAGAGAAAACAAGGGGCCTGGTCCTGAGTCTACAGGATCTCTGACACTTAAAGTCTGGTTCAAGAAATAACTTGAAAAGTAGAAAAGTAATGAGAACACAGAGTGGTATGAGGAAAATATGGAGACCTGTTGACAAAGAAAATAAGATTGTAAAATCCCACCAAGAGATCATTTAAGTTAAGGTTGTGTCTCTTAGAATTTGAACATGGAGTAGTGGGGGATATGAATGCAGAATCCAGAGGAAGATGATGGACAAGTGTCAAGTGAGAAGGTAGACACTATAGGGGTAGGCAACACTTTTGTGATTTAAAAAAAGCGCATTTGGTGGGTACGAGAATTGGGGAAAGTAGTACTGGTAGAAAACAGAACATTAACTGGAAGAGGGTATGGAATAAGAGGGCTTATGAGTTATTTTTATTTTGAGTTTACTTTTCCAACTTTATTCTTTTTCAGAACAAAATTGTTTTGATTATTTGGGGGTCCCTTGAGATTCCATAGGAATTTTAGGATGGGGTTTTCTATTTTTGCCAAAAATGTCATTGGGATTTTGATACAGACTGCATTGAATCCATAGATCGCTTTGGGTAATACTGTCATCTTAACAATATTAAGTCCTAGCACCATTTGTTGAAAAGAGTGAGTTTATTTTTAGTAAGAATTTTAAACTACGTTTGAATGCTAATTCATTCATTCAATCAAACTTTCCTAATTTATCAAATATTTATTAAGTAACTACTAAGTGGCAGGCATTATTTTAAGTGATGGCAATTAGAACCAAGACAATTCAGCAAAGGTTGGTGACGTGTTAGGAGGGTATTGCAATAATCAGGATTGTAGGTCAGATCACACTGGCAGCAGTGGAAGAGGTGAGAAGTGATTAGATTCTGAAACTCTTGAATATAAAGAGGACTTGCTGATGGAGCAAAGGTGGAGTGTGAAAGAATGAGGGGAGCCAAGGTTGACCCCAAATCGTTTAGCCTGTTAAACTGGTAAGAAGGAGTTCCCTCAAGATGCTCTCAGTGGACATGATTTTTGAGGAAAGATCATCAATATGGGGAAAAGATACCAGTTATATATGAGAAACACAGGAGCTGGAGAATTAAAGGAAAGGTGCTACATATACATGGTAGGATAGTAAGAGAGTGAGCTTGCTCTAAAACATTGTGATTGTGTACCCATTTGAGGTTGTGGTTGTGCATCGATAAGTGATACCAACTTGCCCATGTGTGATCATTTCCATTACTGTCCAGCTACGCACATTCAGTAAAGCAGAATATGGATGTTTGGGCTCATCTAGGACTGGATTGTGAATAGTCAAGTGTGACAGAGGGAGAAAAAGGCAGTGAGCTGAGGAAATTTTCCAATGAGGGTCTATAATGATGAGCTATAACAGGGAAGTGAGGAGAACCAAAATATCAACAACACATTCATTTGATAATCATTAATGCATGTGAGCCTATTACCAAAGATTAGCTTTGACAAATGTGCATACAAATAAGCATATTTATAAAGTTTCTGGTAATATCTGTGTCTAAATTGGTGAGCCTAGATATTATTATGGAAGGCAACTGTAAAATCAAATATACTGGCAAAGTTCAAGCTCATTTTCATTTACTCTTTGTGATGAGTGGACTTAATAGGAACTTCCTACAGAAATAAATTGTCATCAAGTATAAATAGAACATAATTTTTGAATTTGTGAATGGTTCTTTGCTAATATTATTTAGTCCTTTCATTCTCATATGTAAACTTAATTTAGTGATTAATTGAAATGTGTGAGAAAAATAAATAAAGTATATCATAAAGGAAAAAAAAAAAGAAATGTATGAGGACAGCATGTGTTGCCTTGGCAGCTCTGTAGGATTTACATGCTACTTCTAGACAGCTGTATCAAATGTGGATTTAATCAGAACTCCTTATCCTCTGCTTCCAAAAAAATGCTATGGGAAATTAGGCTTTCCTAGTTTCAGGGTTTGTTTGGCAGAAAGAATTAGGCTTTATATTTTGTTGAAGAATCAGGCTTCAACATTTCATTGTATGAGGCCTTTCCCTAAGTCGGTTACCTAAGTGACACAGCTAAATCTAATGAGTTATATTCATCAGACAGAGAGCAAACAGGTCTTGTAACTTCCTCAGGACTAGATAGAAAGCATGATGGGTATGTTTGGATAAAGACACATATCCCATAATCATTAAAACTTTACCAGAAGTAGATTATGAAGATCTAGATACTAGTTCACTTCTCTCCTAGGATCATTAGTACTAATTCATTAAATCAAAGAAAAGATTACCATCATATAATTGGTAATTCTATGGAATAGATTAGGTTTGTGTCAAATTTCCCGACATCTTATCTGGTTCCAAGTCTGTAATGCCATGAGTTCTCCTCTGTTCACGCAAGAAATATCATGGAGTATAAGTATGATAAGAAACATATTTTCTTTAAATATTTTTGCTTAATATGGAGGTATTAGACTGGTTCTTTATTTTGGAAGCAGTCAACTAACACCATTCTTGGGCATCAAGCATATTTAAGGAAGAGGGATATTTGGGTTTAAATAATTAAATTCAGGTTGTGGACTTTCAATAATATCTGTGTGTGGAGATCAAGCATTCTCCATCACAGAAAGCAAGTATAAAATTGGATAAAATAGCAAAAGAAAAAAAATTATTTCAAGTATCTCAGGATATTTCAAAGTGACCAAAGACATACAACAAAATGAGATGTGTATACTCTTGAAAAACTGCTACTACACTGGGGAAAACCAATGGCAATTATCTGGCCTTTTGCCTGGGTATGCTTCCAATCCCACCCCACTCCAATACTCCAGCTCAAGTGGTAATATTTGCAGCTTTGAGTGATGAGTGATGGTTGATTCAGTTCAAGGTTGACAACAAAAATCATCAGTTTTACTGGAAAAACTGGTGGACTCATTCAAGAGCAGGGATAAAAGGTTAATAAAACTGCGCTCCCCTAGTATGGGCAATGAACAACTAGAATTTGAAATAAAAACACAATTCCATTTACATTAGCACCAAAAGAACTTATGTATGTATCTAAAAACTTATATACAGGATCTATATGAGAAAAACTAGAAAACCTGATGAAATAAATCAAAGAAAATCTAAATAAATGGAGAAATATTCTATACAGTGAGTCCCCTACATATGAACGAGTTCCATTCCGAGAGCGCGTTCGTAAGTCCAGTTTGTTCGTAAGTCCAACAAAGTTAGCCTACGTACCCAACTAACACAATTGGCTACACAGTACTATACTGTAATAGGTGTATAATAGTTTTCACACAAATAATACATAAAAAACAAACACAAAAAATAAAGATAACATTTTAAATCTTAGAGTACAGAACCTTGAAAAGTATAGTAGTACCAGCTACATCACTGCTGCTTTTACATTTGCTTCCAGATATTCGGGGCTTGAAATAAAGATACTGCTCTACTGTACTCTATACAGTACTGTACAGTAAAGTACACAAAAGCACAACCACTTGTAGAGAATGCACACACGTGACAATGCACGCCAGACACATGAACTAACTTAGGTGATTCAACATGTGAACGCATGTTCGCATCTTTGAGAGTTCACAACTTGAAGGTTCGTACGTAGGGGACTTAATGTATTTATGAATAGACTCACTGTTAAGACGCCAATTCTTCCCAGATTGACCTATAGATTCAATGCAATCCCAATCAAAATCCCAACCAGTTACTTTGTGGTTATCAACAAACTCATTTTAAAGTTTATATGGAAAGGCAGCAGACCCAGAATAGCTAACACAATATTGCAGAACAAAGTCAGAGGACTGACACTACCCACTTCAAGAACTATTATATAAAAAACCCAAAACAGAGCTACCATATGATCCTGCAATCCCACCCCTGGGCATATATCCAGAGAAAACCATGTTCAAAAAGATACATAAACCCCCATGTTCACTGCAGCACTATTTATAACAGCCAAGACATGGAAGCAACCTAAATGTCCACCAACAGAGGAATGGATAAAGAAGATGTGGCACATATATACAATGGACTATTACTCAGCCATAAAAAGAATGAAATATGCCATTTGCAGCAACATGGATGGACCTAGAGATTATCACCCTAAGTAAGCCAGACAAAGACAAATTTCATATAATACCGCTTATATGTGGAATCTAAAAAAATGATACAAATGAATTTATATACAAAACAGAAATAGACCCACAGACAGAAAACAAACTTATGGTTACCAAATAGGAAAGTGGGGAGAGATAAATTAGGAGTTTGGGATTAACATAAACACACTACTGTATATAAAATAGATAACCACACCAGAAAACTGCTAGAGCTAATTAATGAATATGGTAAAGTTGCAGGATACAAAATTATTGCACAGAAATCTCTTGCATTCCTATACACTAATGATGAAAAATCTGAAAGAGAAATTATGGAAACACGCCCATTTACCATTGCAACAAAAAGAATAAAATACCTAGGAATAAACCTACCTAGGGAGACAAAAGACCTGTATGCAGAAGACTATAAGACACTGACGAAAGAAATTAAAGATGATGCCAACAGATGGAGAGATATACCATGTTCTTGGATTGGAAGAATCAACATTGTGAAAATGACTATACCACCCAAAGCAATCTACAGATTCAATGCAATCCCTATCAAATTACCAATGGCATTTTTTACGGAGCTAGAACAAATCATCTTAAAATTTGTATGGAGACACAAAAGACCCCGAATAGCCAAAGCAGTCTTGAGGGAAAAAAATGGAGCTGGAGGAATCAGACTCCCTGACTTCAGACTATACTACAAAGCTACAGTAATCAAGACAATATGGTACTGGCACAAAAACAGAAACATAGATCAATGGAACAAGATAGAAAGCCCAGAGATAAACCCACGCACCTATGGTCAACTAATCTATGACAAAGGAGGCAAAGATATACAATGGAGAAAAGACAGTCTCTTCAATAAGTGGTGCTGGGAAAACTGGACAGCTACATGTAAAAGAATGAAATTAGAATACTCCCTAACACCATACACAAAAATAAACTCAAAATGGATTAGAGACCTAAATGTAAGACCGGACACTATAAAACTCTTAGAGGAAAACATAGGAAGAACACTCTTTGACATAAATCACAGCAAGATCTTTTTTGATCCACCTCCTAGAGTAATGGAAATAAAAACAAAAATAAACAAATGGGACCTAATGAAACTTCAAAGCTTTTGCACAGCAAAGGAAACCATAAACAAGACGAAAAGACAACCCTCAGAATGGGAGAAAATATTTGCAAACGAATCAACAGACAAAGGATTAATCTCCAAAATATATAAACAGCTCATTCAGCTCAATATTAAAGAAACAAACACCCCAATCCAAAAATGGGCAGAAGACCTAAATAGACATTTCTCCAAAGAAGACATACAGACGGTCACGAAGCACATGAAAAGCTGCTCAACATCACTAATTATTAGAGAAATGCAAATCAAAACTACAATGAGGTATCACCTCACACCAGTTAGAATGGGCATCATCCGAAAATCTACAAACAACAAATGCTGGAGAGGGTATGGAGAAAAGGGAACCCTCTTGCACTGTTGGTGGGAATGTAAACTGATACAGCCACTATGGAGAACAGTATGGAGGTTCCTTAAAAAACTAAAAATAGAATTACCATATGACCCAGCAATCCCACTACTGGGCATATACCCAGAGAAAACCGTAATTCAAAAAGACACATGCACCTGAATGTTCACTGCAGCACTATTTACAATAGCCAGGTCATGAAAGCAACCTAAATGCCCATCAACAGACGAATGGATAAAGAAGATGTGGTACATATATACAATGGAATATTACTCAGCCATAAAAAGGAAGGAAATTGAGTCATTTGTTGAGACGTGGATGGACCTAGAGACTGTCATACAGAGTGAAGTACGTCAGAAAGAGAAAAACAAACATTGTATATTAATGCATGTATGTGGAACCTAGAAAAATGGTACAGATGAGCCGGTTTGCAGGGCAGAAGTTGAGACACAGATGTAGAGAACGGACATATGGACACCAAGGGGGGGAAAACTGCAGTGGGGTGGGGATGGTGGTGTGCTGAATTGGGCGATTGGGATTGACATGTATACACTGATGTGTATAAAATTGATGACTAATAAGAACCTGCAGTATAAAAAAACAAACAAACAAAACAACTAATACTAAACTTTCATTGGGTTATTTGTATGGAAATATGTTAATATAAATGTTTCAGACATCACATGAAATTTCTAAAAATCTTATATGTTCTGGTATAGTGTTGTAAGTCATAATCCTAGTTATTACTTTAAAATGTATATCTCAGAAATAACTAATTTTCTTGTCAACTGCATTATTATGAACTTTCATCAAATCTTTAACTGTGGTCATTTTTAAGTCTTTTGTCATTTACAGACAGTTCTGGGTGTACTCTGAGGCTTTTGCAAATATGTTCCTATAAAAGGGTTTCATCTTCAAGAAATTCAAGGAAAAGACTCTGACAAGTACAGGTTTCAGGTAACTGACTGTACTGCTGAACTGAATGAATAAGCATCTTCAGAACTCTAATGAAAAACTGATGAACTCATAAAACTGCTAACAAAAGATCAAGATAAAAAAAAAATTAATTACATGGAACTGAGTGAACTGATGAGGATGAGTATAATTTTTGTGACTTTCTGTCTGAATTAAAAAAAAAAAAAATCCCACAAGGACTCAGAGGCAAAGAATATACAAATCAATTTTCACTGCAAAGTAAAGGAGCTGTTACAGTGGAGGATTACTGGACTGAATGTCAATATTATGACATAGTATGAGTGTGTTTCATGTTTGGTAATTGCAATCATTGTTGCTTTTGTTGTGGTCATCCATGTACAATGCTTGGTGTCAGTCTATTTATCTCTTGTAAAAATAAAATACAGTGTGTGTGTGTGAAAAAAAAAAAAAAAAAAAAGATAACCAGCAAGGACCTATAGTGTATAGCACAGGGGACTACGCTCAGTATTTTGAAATAACCTATAAGGGAAAAGAATCTAAAAAGATACATACATATATATACATACTGTGTGTGTGTGTATGTATGTATGTGTGTGTGTGTGTGTGTATATAACTGAATCACTTTGCTATACACCTGAAGCTAACACAATATTGTAAATCAACTATAGTTCAATAAAAATACCAATCAATCAATCAATACTATTATAAAGCTACAGAAGACAAGACAATGTCATATTTAGGAAAGACTAGACAAATAGATCAATGGGAAGGGTAGAAAGCACAGAAATAGACACATACAAATATAGTCAGCTAATCTTTGACAAAAGAGCAAAGGCAATTCCAAGAAAAGATAGTCTTTTCAACAAATGGTGCTGGAACCGTTGGACATCCATATAAAAAAATCTAGAAACGTACATGTTTTGAAAAAATTGACTCAAATGGATCTTAAACTGAAATATAAAATGCAAAGTATAAAACTTCTGGAAGATAAGACAAGACAAAAATCTAGGTGACCATGGGTTTGGTGATGAGTTTTAGATAGAACACAAAAAGCACAATCTATGGAAGAAAATTTTTATAACTTGATTTTCTTAAAGTTAAAAACTTTCGCTTGCTGTTAAGTGAAGAGACGAGTCACAGACTGAGAGAAATCATTTGCAAAATATATGTTAGATACAGGACTTGTGTCCAAAATATAAAGAACTCTTAAAACCCAACGATATATAAACAACCAACCCAGTTAAAAGTGGGCAAAATATCAAAGACACTTCAGCAAAGAAGGCATATAAGTGTATGAAAAGATGTTCCACAGCACATGTCATTAAAAACCTACAAATTTAAATAACAATGAGATACTACTACACATCTATTGGGATGGTAAAAATCCAAAACACTTATAATACCAAATGCTAGTGAGGACGCTGAGCAACAGGAGCACTCATTCATTGCTGGTGGGAATGCAAAATGGTACAACTACTTTGGAAGACACTTTGGCAGTTTCTTACAAAGCTAAACATAGTCTTTCCATATGATCCAACAATTGTGCTCTTACATATTTAGCCAGTTGAGTGGAAAATTTATGTCCACACAAACACCTGTACATGAATGTTTATAGCAATTTTACTCATAGTTACCCAAAACTGAAAGCAACCAAGATGTTCTACTATAGGTGAATGGGTAAACAGACTGTAGTGCATTCATAAATAGAATATTACTTAGCAATAAAAAGAAGTGAGCTATCAAGCAATGAAAAGATACATAGTAATTTCAAATGCATACTGCTGAGTGAAAGAAGCCAATCTAAAAATGCCACATACTGTATGATTTCAATGAAATGATATTTTGGAAAAGACTAAGTTATATAGACAGTTTTTACTGTCTTTTTTAAAAAACATGACCAGTTTTACAGATTTTTTTAAATCAGTGGCAGTCAACAGTCCACAGGGAGGGAGGATAGGGATGAACAGGTAAAGCACAAGTGATTTTTAGAGTGGTTAAATTAACCTGTATAAAACTCTAATGGCAAATATACGTTATTATGAATTTGTCAAACTCCACAGAACTTAACAATACAAAGAGAGATCTTAAAGTAAACTATGGACTTTAGCTAATAATAATATGTCAGTATTTGCTCTTAATTATAACCAATGGACCACACTAATGCAAGCTGTTGATAATCAGGGAAACTGTGAGTGGGGATTGTTTTGAGGAATTGGGGTTGGGTGTATGGAATTCTCTGTACTATCCACTCAATTTTTCTGTAAATCCAAAACAGTACTTAAAAATGAAATCTATTTATTATTTATAAAAGCCCAATAACCATCAGAAAAATAAAACAGAATCCAGTAACTACCACATATTATTTATCATGCCAATTTGCAAGCAAAATTACCAGACATGTAAATAACAGTATGGTGTGACTCACACTTGGAGAAAAAATAAAAAGCCATCAATAGAAGTTGACTTTGAGTGGGCACAATATTGGATTTAGTAGACAAAAAAACTTCAAAAAAGGAATTATAAATATGTTCATAGAATCAAGAACATATATCCAAAGTATTAAAGGAACAATGCATCAACAAATAGAGAATCTTCATTAAGAAATGGAAAGTATTAAAAACAGCCCAATGGAAAATTTAGAGCTGAAAAGTACAATAAATTAATGGAAAATTCATTCAATGGGCTCAATAGATCTGAAATATCAGAAGGAAGAATCAGTGAATCTGAAAGTAGACTAACAGACATTATTCAATGCAATAGGACAGAAAAAGGTTTAAAAAATGAGTAATGCTTCAGAGATCTGTGGGACAATATCAGTCTTTCTAAAACATGTGTAATTGGTTTACAGGAAGAGAGGCTGAGAGAGAAAGGGGAATAAAAACTATGTGGAAAAAGGAATGACCCCCAAATCTGGTGAAAAACATTAACTTGTTGCTTTTAATAATTTTTCTTTGTCTTTAACTTCTGTCAATTTGATTACTATGTGTCTCAGCGTGTTTCTCCTTGGGTTTATCCTGCCTGGGACTCTCTGCACTTCCTGGACTTGGGTGGCTATTTCCTTTCCCATGTTAGGGAAGTTTTCAACTATAATCTCTTCAAATATTTTCTCGGGTCCTTTCTTTCTCTCTTCTCCTTCTGGGACCCCTATAATGCAAATGTTGGTGCGCTTAATGTTGTCCCAGAGGTCTCTTAGGCTGTCTTCATTTCTTTTCATTCTTTTTTCTGTATTCTGTTCTGTGGCAGTGAATTCCACCATTCTGTCTTCCAGGTCACTTATCCATTCTTCTGCCTCAGTTATTCTGCTATTGATTCCTTCTAGGGTATTTTTCATTTCAGTTATTGTATTGTTCATCTCTGTTTGTTTGTTCTTTAATTCTTCCAGGTCTTTTTTAAACAGTTCTTGCATCTTCTCGATCTTTGCCTCCATTCTTTTTCCGAGGTCCTGGATCTTCTTCACTATCATTATTCTGAATTCTTTTTCTGGAAGGTTGCCTATCTCCACTTCATTTAGTTGTTTTTCTGGGGTTTTATCTTGTTCCTTCATCTGGTACATAGCCCTCTGCCTTTTCATCTTGTCTGTCTTTCTGTGAGTGTGGTTTTTGTTCCACAGGCTGCAGGATTGTAGTTCTTCTTGCTTCTGCTTTCTACCCTCTGGTGGATGAGGCTATCTAAGAGGCTTGCGCAAGCTTCCTGATGGGAGGGACTGGTGGTGGGTAGAGCTGGGTGTTGCTCTGGTGGGCAGAGCTCAGTAAAACTTTAATCCGCTTGTCTGCTGATGGGTGGGGCTGAGTTCCCTCCCTGTTGGTTGTTTGGCCTGAGGGGACCCAACACTGGAGCCTACCCAGCTCTTTGGTGGGGCTAATGGTGGACTCCAGGAGGGCTCACACCAAGGAGTACTTCCCAGAACTTCTGCTGCCAGTGTCCTCGTCCTCACGGTGAGCCACAGATGCCCCCTGCCTCTGCAGGAGACCCTCCAACACTAGCAGGTAGGTCTGGTTCAGTCTCCTATGGGGTCACTTCCCCCTGGATCCTGGTGCACACACTACTTTCTGTGTGCCCTCCAAGAGTGGAGTCTCTGTTTCCTCTAGACCTGTTGAAGTCCTGCAATCAAATCCCGCTAGCCTTCAAAGTCTGATTCTCTGGGAATGACTCCTCCTGTTGCCAGACCCCAGGTTGGGAAGCCTGACGTGGGGCTCAGGACCTTCCCTCCAGTGGGTGGACTTCTGTGGTACAATTGTTTTCCAGTTTGTGAGTCACCCACCCAGTGGTTATGGGATTTGATTTTATTGTGATTGTGCCCCTCTTACCATCTCACTGCGGCTTCTCCTTTGTCTTTGGATGTGGGGTATCTTTTTTTGGTGAGTTCCAGTGTCTTCCTGTCAATGATTGCTCAGCAGTTAGTGGTGATTCCAGTGCTCTCATCTCACAAGAGGGAGTGAGCGCATGTCCTTCTACTCCGCCATCTTGAACCAATCTCTCTCTCCTGGAAATCTTAAACTTAGACAATCTTTTCATCATCTTTAGACCAGCACCGTGCCTCCTAAGTGAATGGCCCACTTCCTTGTGTCTTTCACACAGCTGAATACAAATCCAGTCACCAATTCTATTAGCATGACAGCATCAGCATTTCAACATTTATTTGTACGATCAAAGGCTCAAATTGGAAGAACTGCAGGTTCCATATGAAACTAATATCCCCTTGAAGGAGCTGCTGGAAAGATCTGATCCAATTATAACAGAAGTCAAATTCCCAGGATTTTCACAGTAGCTAGATTGTCCTTCAAGTCAGGAGCCAAATACAACCCTCTTGCTTTGGCAACACCATCACTTGGACTGTCTGTCTTTTGCTTTGAGACAGCATGGACTATTGAACTGCCTGAAGATCTGGGGACTGCACGTGTGAAATAGTTTTAGTAGCACTTATGGGTATTGGGACTGCGAAAAAGATTCAGTATTTAAAACTGGAAAGCAATGTAGTTTAACCCCAAACAATTCATATTCCAGCTGCTTTCTGTAATGTTGAGTAAGTCATGCAAACAAAAAGATAGTCTATATATTCAGCATTATTATTCTGAATGCAATAGGGCAATGAAAAATGATTACTCACCACAGACCAACTGATTTTTTGCATCTCTGGTGGGGAGAACGAGAGAATGCCTTTCTGGGGAACAAACTGTGTGTCATCAAAATATATATATATTTGATGTATTATTTTCACAAAACAAGAACTTCAAATTCTGTCAAAATAGGGTGAGAAAGAACTATATATTAAAACCATTGAGAAACATTCTTGAAAGATTCAGATATTGAGTTTAGACAGAGAAACAATGATTTCCAGTTTCATTTCTTCCATTGCCCCTGCAAGAATCTTTACTTTGTAGAAATACAGCCTCTTCCCTTTAGGTTCTCCTCTGTGACCAAAGATAATTGAGACTTTTCTGACATAGGGTATATATCATATGCCTTGCTTTGTCTACCTTAAAGTGCATGCACTATATTACACCTATGAAATGTTTTCTTAGTTTAATTTGAGAGAAATAGGAAGAAGAAATTAGAGAATTAAGCTTACATTCACAGTCAGAGAACTCAAGAGTCACCTGGGTCCCAGAAGTCCCAGAAAGGGGTTGACTAGGATATGTAGGGAATCATTCTGTCCTTTGAAAAATATTCATTTTTCATAATTAGAAGCCATAGAGATAAACTAAAGGAAGCTAGCACCCTGAGAAATATAGGAGGCATCTTGGTATGTGTGTGTTATCTTTGTACCAAGTCCTCACTGGTCAAATCACACTGCTCAGAAAAAGTGAGATTTTTGAAGTTATAAGGTCCCAGAATGTAAACTTAGGTTATTATATTCCTGCCATGTTTAATTCTGACCAAGACATATTTTCCTTACTTCCTTTCTCCACTCATCTTCCGTTTTCTACCAATAGGATCTAGTTTCCTAGTTTTTATATTACAACAGCCCTCTTCCCCAGCCAAAATTCAAGAAAGGAAGGAGAGATTAGGTGGAGGAGGTCAACATAGGAAAGGAGAAAATATAGGCACAGGAGATGGAGGTCCCCTTTGACAAATGTGGTCTAATTGTTGGCTTCCAGTGTAGCATAAATAGGCTGGGACATGAATCAAAAGGCTGGAAGACTTATTCCAGGATGCCACCAGCATTCTGGAATTTATAATTTTTAGGAATGCCTTCAGCTGGCAAATTCTATTATCTTATTATTCAATCTCTTTATATTACTCACTTTCTTCTCATTCTTCATTTTTTATTGAGGATCTGAAATATGGTTACTTTAAGCAAACATCTCTGATTTACATTAGTTTCAGGCCACTAACTTAAGTTATTATTCCTTGGATTCAGAAATGATTACAGAAAAGGTTTTTATTTTTCCATGGACACAACACTCATTCAGTTTCTCATTAATTCAGAAAGCATTCTTTGCTTACTATACATAAGGCACTATAGGATACAAAGATGAATAAAATCCAAACTCAATCTTTTAGCAGCTCTGACCCTGGTGACAGAGTCAGGGAAAAAACAAACAAACAAACAAACAAAAAAACGAAGCAAGCAAAACCATTGTGATAATCAGTGGTGTGCTAGTAAAGTTAAACGTCCTGCTCTCTAGGGGGCAGGGGGAAGAGGCAATCACCAGTTTGTGGAGTTTGCCGATTTCCATGGTGTAAATACTCCCACCATGATCAATTTCAAGATACCAGCGTGGTATCACTGAATATAGAACTGGGAAGAGATGCATACAACTGGTTCTTACCAGCTGGCTCCAGCACACCCCTGAATCACAGAAGAGATGTTCCATAATACTACAGGTTCCCAGTATAAGTAGTTAGAAGACAGATATCTGACTCTGTGATAGGTCAGGGAAAGAGTGCAAAACAGGGAATCCTGGAGTTGAGATTTAAAGGATAAGTAGGTATCAGTCAAGTGGGCAAACTAGAGAAAAGTGTTGTAGGCAGAGAGAATGGCACGTGCAAAGTAAGGAAGAGTTGACTTCTAGAAAAGAGGAAAGATTTTCTTAAAAGGGTATATATAGTAGGCTTCGAGAGCCCAGAGAAAAAATTGAGGATGTTATGTAGGGACTCACATAACTATAAAATCCAGCCATTTGAGAATGTAACAAATAGCTCGTGGGCTGTAAGAAACTAGGCAACTGACTCGATTTGGTCCATGGGCCCTAGTTTGCTGACCTCTGTTCTAGAAGAAGGTCGAGACTACAGGCAAATTACTTTAAAGCCTCTTTTCTACAGAGTGGGTGTGTTTTTCCCATTCTCTTAAAATACATAACAGAGCCAACAAGTCCGCTTAACAGATTTCTGGAAATAGCATTTTGTTTGGCTTGACCCAACACTCCCTGATCCAGCAGGACTAAGGAGTACTGGTGAGTAACATCAAGTGCATACAATTCTCCTCATTCATTTTATAACCGAAATACACATCACTGCACACTGGGTGATGTGATACTCTTACTAAGTTAGGGAGGAGAATGTAGTTCAGGAATTATTTAAATCAATATTTAAGTACATTGGTGTACTTAAACAATCACCTTTATGTAAAGTGGGGAATATAGGAAAACTCAGATTCTTTAATATGACTAGTTCAGTTTAAGAACAGTGAAGTGCTTGGTACAATGTGGAACAAAGACACCCATTGACGTCAATCTTTCCTGAACAAAATCTTGGAGGCTAATATTTTCCTGGTTTTAGCATTCAAAAAAAGATATAAAAGCTATACTCTCAAAGTATCTGACAGCAGCCTCCCCTTATAAGTAAACAGAGGCATATTGAGCCAGAAAGTAAGGAAGTATTCAGATCTAGTTGGGCACATGTCAAAAGGGCACAGGATTTAAGCCAAAAAGGTTCCTAATGGTCAAAAGTGGAACAATTTGAGTAAAAAAAATATTATTGGATTATAACCACAGCATAAAACAAAAATCCGTAGGTTTATAAAAATTGAACAAATAAATGAAAGAGAAGAGGCAGCTGTTCCTTACAGAAGAATAGCAATAATAAACATACAAGAGATGAAGCAGATAAAATAATCACCATTGGAACACTATAATAATTACTGCGAGCAAAATCTACCAATGGATGGTAAAATTAGCGGGTAAAACTTGGGGAGAAAGAAGGTTTTTGCATAGTCTCAAAGTATCTCCACCAAGATATTATTAATTACAAAGACAAAACCTGGCAGACACCCCCTTAACCAAGTGATCAAGGTTAACATTACCAGAAGTAAGACATGTCAACATATTGTGCCCCTCATATGGTACACTTAGATTGCACCACTTCTGTGCTATTCTTGCCTCAATCTAATTATGAGAAAAAACATCAAACAAAACCAAACTGAGGGACATTCCACCTGACAAGTATTCTTCAAATATGCCAAGGGCATGAGAGACAAGGAAAGACTGATGAACTGACAGACTTAGGAAACATGGCAACTAAATGCAATGTGGTATTTTGGATTGGATCCCGGAACAAGAGAAGGATATTAGTTGAAAAAAAAAAAAAAAACCCACACCAAAAACTGGTCTATACTATAGTCTGTAGTTTTATTAATGTACATTACCAGTGTTAATTTCTTGGTTTTGTTAATTATATTACAGTTATTCAAGATATTAACATTACGGAATCTGGGTGAAGGGTATACTAAACCCTCTACACTATTTTTTAAACTTTTCTAAGGTCTAAAATAATTTCAAAATAAAAAGGTTAAAAAAGGAGAGAGAGACGCTGAATTAACATTTTTTATTTATGAGATAGTTCCTTTTGCTGGGTCCTATTTGGGTTTTTCCCACTGATTTGGGTTTTTCATTTCCAGGAAAGATCATGGCTTAATTATACAGGAGGGTATATTGTAATTGAAATTTATACTCATTAAACCCATTCTTCAGCCTGCTTAAGGCAGAGATTAGAGCATCTAATGTGCACAAGTGTACTTCTAGGCCAGAGCTAATTTTATAAGATCCCAGGAATTATCCAATGGAGAAATGTAATTATCCTCATTTAATATTCAGTGATATTGAGTCATTAAAATGGAAGCCCCATGAAGACAGGAATTTTTGTCTTGTTTACTGCTATATCTTTAGCCTCTAACATATTTCATGGCATATGTTACGGAGTCAATAAATATTTTGAAATAAATAAATGAATCAATGAGGCTTAAAGAGATTAAGCAATTTATCTACATTGCTGGAAAATGGAAAGCAGGATTTTTACCCTAGAAATGTCTGATTTTGAGAATAAACTCTTACCCCACTACACTAGACAACATAGGTCTTCAGATCTTAAAAGTCAGAATAATTGCAATACATTTTTGTGTTCACTGCTCATGTACACCAATCAATCCATAAAAGACATGAGAATCAGGAAATCCAAGGAGTCTGTTAGTCTGACTGCCGCAACACTTGTTTTTTACCCATTTGCTCAAGCAATTAAAAAGTGGAAATATCTAGAAAGAACCTAACAATTTCTCCACAAACCAGCACTGCATGTCAGGGTGATAACAAGAATATATTCTGAGAAATGGCATACAAAGCACTACCACAGTGGTATGGCTTCTACTTTAAACAGTAGTAGGACATTGCTGATGGTTTTGGCTAAATTTGATTCACCTTCTCCAGAGCAGTTTTGTGGAATTTTCTCCAAGCATTTGGCTGAGTTTATTTGAATTTGTCTCAAAGGTTAAACTTGAATAATATTTTCATTTCTTTACCACAGAATGTGACAATTAATTTAAATCACATCTCATATTTTAGCATTGTAGCACCTCTGGGACTAGATTTTATTTCTGTGTTACTGTGGAAAAGCGTCTACTGCAAATTGAGGGCCTGGGTAATGCAGTAGAAAGAGCTCAAGACTGAAAGTCAGAAAAAAGAGTTCTACGGCTTGGTTCCACTGCTAACTAGCTGTGCGATCTCCAGCAAGTGATTCAAACATATGTGCAACTCAGTGTTTGCACCTCTAAAATGGAAACAAGAATTTCTTGGCCTTTTTACACAAGGTTGCTTTAAAAATAAAATGATGATATATATTTGGATATGTCTTACAAATTTTAAAGCACTATGCCTATTTTTTTAAAGTGAGAACTCAGAAAAATAGCATATTTGTAAAAGGAAGTAATTGCAAATCCTTTTCTAAAGTATCTTCTATGTTTTTAACTTGTGAATGATTTGCTTGATATAGCTTTTCTTTTTTTCCAGTTGAACTATTTAAATTTTTTCTTTCTGCACTAAATTTTTATCATCAGTATTTATAATTTTTGGAAAATTTATATAATCCTCTAGCCCGTGAACTGTTCCTAAATGATTATTACTTAAGAATAGCAGGACAATGTCTCTAATTAGAACCTTTTTCTTTTTTATTAAAGGACATAGCCTTTTAAGATTGTACGAAAGGTTATATCTTTTTTAAAAAGGCATCTAATTAAAGATTAATCTCTAGATAATAATTAGGCTATTTTAACCATCCCACAAGCTAATTGAAGAGTAAGGACACAGTTGATCACCAGTATGCATTAACTACTACCAAAAAAAAAAAAAAAAAGAGAGAGAGAGAGTTAGAGAAAGAATGAAACAAAAGCAAAATTCTTATTATTCAAACTAGTCATTCATCTGAGTTGATTAGTTGATTCAACTTCTTAAAAATATTCCATTGGTGAGTATCATGAAGATAAGTGTAAGTCAGATGTCTCAGATTCAAATGCCATCACAGGATAGGCAATATGAATGAGTAAAGCAGATGTGAATAAAGTAAACTGGATCAGGGAGACTACAGTGAAGGCTGGGGAATCCTTGCTGCCACTGAGGAATGCACTCAAACTGAGCCTTTAAAGTTCTTTGATCCTTCAAAAGAAGTTGAGAACTGGATTTTCAGTGAAATCTTAAATCAGTTACAACTGATTTGAATCTTTATAACACTGTATGTGCCAAAGAAATGGTCCACAGAGCCACTGGTTTGGGACCTCTGTTATTTTTTTCGTCACTATTGAACCATTGCCTGGGATCATGAATATGTTATTTAGATAGTCATTTTAGACTTTAGAGTTATTTAAAGTGATAGATTAGAGAGTCATTTCAAGAACCTAAAAAAGCCATAATATTGGAATCCAGCATCACTGGCGTTAGAAAAGGGGGCTCTGCTTTACAAAAAGGCTCGCCTTAGGAAGATAAATACATAGGGAGTTATTCTGCCACATTTAAAATAAAACTAAACCTACGAAATGCAACAACAATGCATAACCCTTACAGTTTACAGACGCTGCATACCTCCATTTCTCCACACTCAGAGGCTCTTAGAATTTAATTACCTAACACTAAACAATAAATTAAAGGTAAGTGAATAAACCTCACATTGGTAAATCCATATAACATTCCTCTACCAACTATCAAAGTCCCTCAACTCTCATTGACTCAAATAATTAGCTTTGACTGAAAATAAAAAGTGAACAGCTGTATCTTCTGACTCTGCAGTGTCTGGCACACCTTGACAGTGTTTGTCCATCAAATAGATAGAAATCTAATGGCAATTTTCCAAGTCAAGTGACTGCCACTTCCCACTTCTCATATCTCGTCTCGTTCCTGAAAGAGCTACCAAGACTTCCAGTGTTGAAGGTATGGTGCCTCTTCCAAACCTCTCCTTTTAAATCTTTACCCATCCCTACTTTCCCACCATCTCAGGGACTCCACTGTTAACAGTTTTCCTTCACCAGCTCCTCTTCCACTCACCAACCCAGGCCCCCACCAAATGCTTTTGTTATCCAAGCCCTCTGAGAAATGAAAAGTGAAAACTAGTTCCTCCTTTCAAAACCAGTTGGAAATTCATGTCTTAATATTTGTTTGGAGCTTTGCTTTTATTTTCCAGATGATCTGGGTTTGGCAAAACCCTTTTGGTTAAGTAACAGACAACAGCAGAGCATTCCAAAAGACAGATGGAAAACCCAGGCAATCTAGGATTCCGTGGAGACTAAACACTGGACCCTTACTGTCCAGCCCAAATAACCCTCCCCCAAACAGAGAACAGCTTCACTTCTTAAATAACTGGTACAGTAGGATACACATTGCTGCCACTTAAGTTGGTACTTTATTTTATTCCCTCTCCCTTTACATATCGCTGTTGATGAAGAGTGGCAGTCTACCGTCATATCTCGGCTCTTAGAGTAGGACTCGAACTCAGAGTGAAAAAATCAAACTTTTTTTTCAACCTTGTGGGTAGATGTTACTATTATCCTCATTTTACAGAGAAAGCAACTGAGCCACAGCATGGCTAACTAACTTGAAGAAGATCCCATGATTTAAATCTTGCATCTGCTTTTAGACACCCTGCCCCTAATTAACCCCTGTGCTAAGCTGCCTCTCCACTGCTCGATTTTATTTATTTATTTACTTATTTATTTATTTACAAAATTCCAAATTCTGGCAATGTGTTTCCACTTTGAATTTGAAACAAGCCATGAGTACTGGTCTGAGACTGAATCCTTGATTACTTTGCAGCGCACAGATATTTCTCCAGATCTGTTCTTAAGGTGGAGAATCAGATTTTTATTTTCAATACAGTGGTGAGCTAAATTGTTAATCCTTTCACAGGCAAGTGCTTAAGAGGTAAGCTCTTATTAAAAGACCCTTTGTTCTCAAATAATATTCGAAGTGAAAATTCAGACAAAAGTTACTAGAACTCTTCATAAGTAAAAGACAAAAAGAAGACACCAAGGGAAAAGAGGGCACTCAGTTAACAACACCCTCTGGGTCATTTTACTGTGGTCTTTAAACTTACTGTCCCAACCTCAGTCATTCTCTCCAGCCCAAGGCTGGGGCAGCTCCTGGGGATGGTGGGGTCTGTCCCATTATTCCTGTGAGCTCGCTGTCTCTGCCAAGGTGGGCCTCGTGACCTAATGGACACCAAATACCTTCACTAGGGGTGGGTTTCATGCCCCTGAATCATCAGAGGAAGTCTTCCAGGGCACTACCTATCCCCTCAAAGCCTGTTTTCCTCCTCTGTTGGAACCTAAACAACATTCAGGCCTACTGGGGCTTCCCAACCTATAACCCCAACTAATGATAACATTAAATTTTAGAAAGAGGCTGCATCTTTGCTCTTCTAGGTTGAGACTTCATCACCTCACATCTTTGTCATATTGCTCAACAAAAACCAGATCCCTGAGAAACACTCAAAGACACAGCTTGAAACCTTACAAGGGGCATTAACATTTCTCCGTCCCTTGCAGGCCAGTTCCTTCATCCTTGGGTGACCAGGAAATCCACAATTTAAAAAAAAACAGAATTTCTTGAAAATGAGGTCCACCTTGATGTGAAAAAGTTAAATTATGTACCATCAAAAGCAACTCTCAAAGGTTTCATGAATAAAGAAGAGCAGGTGCCAATAACTACAGATGTTGATGAGCTTACAGCATCCACAGCAGACTGCTCATGAGACTAACCAGAGTCCAAAGAGTGACACCTTGCCTGTCCTCACTGAGAGGCTCTTACCAGGTCCTCAGCCATAAACAAGAGTACCATGTCCTCTCAGGTACATATGTTCCATGTTCCACTACATGGTCCTTAAGTGAGCAGCTCCAACAAGCCCAGTTCATAACAGTGGCCTGAGTAGGATAGAGAATTATGGACCATCTCTTGCCCATAGATTCCCCTCTGCACAACAGCAGGAAAAAAATGATTGCTTTGAGCTGCTCTGTTCTACTGGAGGGTGCAACTTCCCCGGGATTTTTACCCTATCTGTGCCACATTAAATTTACTGAGGCAAATGACCCTGCAGGCCTTTGCCCCTGGCCTCCTTCAGAATGGACATGGCTCCTGGGCCAAGATGAGATCAAAGGTACAGGTTCAGGCCTAGGGTCTGTGGTGGCCTCTCCCAACTCTGAATGTGCCTTGTTCACTCTGCTCTTCTCTTTGCAAACACCGAATCACCCTCTTTCCAAGAACCAGCTCCAAGCCCATTCATACTCTTCCTCAGGGGCTGCTCCGCCCACCCCACTGTCCTGCCTATGCCCGTGATATACATCAAGGACACCTGATACCTGACTGGGTTCTCTGGACCCTGAGCCCTCCATATTCACCTCCATAGCTGCGTCCTTTGTCTCTGCCGCCAGACGCTTACTTCCAGTAGCCATGGTCAACTCTTTCCCAGATGTATATTCCACATACAATTGGTCTTAAATCCATTTGAGAGACAACAGAATGACACAGTTCCATACCCTTACGACTCCTTCTCATCTCTCCTTTCCTTAATGGCATATCATTATATTCTGGGCTTGTTGTAATAGAAAAAAAATTACTATACCAGGTAGATGGCCCTCATCTTTTTCTGCTTTGTGTCTGGGGTCATTACTGGGATCTATAAATAGAGGAAGGGAGGGTGTGGCAGACACAAGATGCAAACTTCTGGTACAAATAATTAATTATACAATATTTTTAAAGAAAAAAAAACACAATGGTTTCTGTTACTTTTGTTTAGTTTCAAATTCTAATTATACAATGAAACCTTATCTAATAAATTCCTTTTAGGAATATTTGGCTTTTACATATTATTAGCTGTTACGAAAATAGCACTTCTAACACATTTAAGAGATATTATAGTCACTCTTCCTCTTAAGTCACATAAAGACCCTCTGTAAATGTCTTTACCTGATGAGTTAGTTGATTTAGAAATTCTTTCTTTATAAATCACTCTAAGCTAAACTTAAGTCAAGCCCTTCTCAAAAGTATCACAAATTCTCAGTCTGTAAGATCTAACTATATTCCTAAATCCTATTTTCCATCTCTAAGTACTGTCCCTTACGCAACTGAACAGTTTGATGATCTCCTTGATATCAGCCTGTGACATTTTCAGATAAAAATAAATCTTATTCCATTTTTGCTGCTTTAAGGAGATACAATCCAATTGTTCTTTTCACCTTCCTTACAATGCACAGAGAAATCTTAAAAGTTCTATCAAGAAAACATTTACTGCATATTTCCAATTCAAATGGAAATAGCTTTCACTTTTGATCTTGTAGAAAAACCAAGGCAAGTGATGAAGTACAATACTTTCTTTGTGTTGGACTAGGCCGCATGACTGTTACAGAATATGTTTGAGCATTTGAGCTAAGAGACCAGAAGAGGCTTTCCAGCCACATGTTTAAAAGAACAGGCAGCAAAAAATGGCTTAAGTCAATTATAACCCTCCTTTCAGAACCATCTTGTGGGACGAATACTACTATTATCCAGATACTTCTATCTAACAGTCAGCCAACTCTCCTCTTAACTGGCTGTGTTTTTGAAATCTACTTACTCTTGAGACCAACCATAAAATCAACACACTGACAAAGCAACAGTTTTAAATTCCAAACATGCACAAAACCCAGAACCATAATTACCTCAACTCTAAGCCCACTGGGAAAGTGAAGCATGTGGCCTCCTATGTTTTATTCAGTGCAGGGGACCCTGTCAGTACTTCACAAATGCCAAATAAATTCTCAGAATAACAATCCTCAGATTTGAGGGCCAATGCCCACCTGGGCAGAAATCAAGACGAGGAGAAATCTGTTCCCAAACGGAGTGCACATCCTAGACCTGATGTTCACTTTGTGATCACTTTTCCATTTTAGCCAGGAGCCACTCAGAGAGGAATGTAAAAACCACTACTCTGTGTGAGCATGGTGCTTCAAAGAGCTGCTGGGTCATGCAAGCTGCAGGCATGGGGTGCTGACTCTGAGTATAAACTGAGACAGAGCTGACTTAAGTCACAACTGGTTAGGTAATCGAAAACTTGTAGATCTAAAGTCCAGGACTAAGGAGACTACTGAAGAAAAGACAGTCCTTAATTGCCCCCAATGATCTCAGAAAGAAGAAATGCTTTAACCCTGAGTCAGATAGAGAAATCGATTTTTTAAATAGGTCTTCATACCAGAGACATTATTTTGAAAGTTCTAAAAACAAGTTGGGAGTTGTTGAGACTAAAAATACCATCAGATCTATACAGCAGTGATCAGGTTCTCTTTACATGGGTGGACTTGAAGAATCATAACAAGCCAGTGAGTTTATAACTGAATATCAGTTAAGTAACTATTCACACAAATGTATTTTATAATTTTAAAAAATATTTCAACAAATACGTATCAATTTCCTACCATGCACTAAGCACTATGCTAAAGGCGCTGTGTATACCGTAGCGAACAAAAAGAAAAACGTGGACTTTATCCTCATGGAGCTTCCAGTGTCATGGGGAAGAGACATTATCAAACCAGATGTTAGGGAATTATTCAGTAGGATAATTTAACAAATGATTCCTCCAGGCCCTGAAAAGGCAACGTGTTGAAAAGTTGTCTTCTGGGCCCAATGTGCTTTCCTTGGTGTACTTTAGTCCAGTGGGGATTGAAAGGAGGCTTGGATGTCTATAGTGCTAGGGTACCTATGCCATAAGAAAGCCCTGTTTAGGCATGTGGTGACTTGAGTCATGGAAGTAGTGGCCCAGTCTCCTTATCAACCTCTTAAATGAAAAGACAGCACCTAGCACCTGCTGATAGAAATTGCCAGGGTGAAAAACACATGGCAAGTCCTCTGTGGTTCTGGGGGCCCAACTACACACATTTGGCTTCCTGGGCAGGCTGTGATTGCAAATAAGAGGTTGGATCTTGGTTTTAGGAACTCTACCTCTACCACAGGATCAAAGGTACAGAAAGCAACTATCAGCTGTTTCCCAGCAGCCTGCCCAGATTGTATGTTAATGAGCTGGGCATTGAGCTTCCAGTTACGGAACTACTTCCAGAACTAAAGTTTCAAATGGAGTCCTTGTGATAGGTGCACTTATTGGTGATCTCATTTGAGAGACTAGAAGTTTGACTACCTCTGAATCACAGGCTACTAAATAATGATGATACCGGAATTTTCTCTACCATGTTGCACATTAAAGGAAAAGATGCATTATTTCTTACTACAATGCTATGGCCACGTATGATTCTGAATCACAATTTTTTCACAACATAACCATTTTAAAGTAATGGAACAATGAAAAACAATTCAAAAGTAGTGGCTCTTATTTTAAACATAATACTGAAATTTTAATCAATTAGCTTTACAAGTATAATTGCCATATATAATATGCAGCCTTTAGGTGTGTTAATGTATATTCACGTTTGTATGTGGGTGCTGAGATATATGTATGTGCGTGTGCATCAGCGGGTTTAAAGCTGTTATATAGTGAGAAAAATTGTGGGGTAACTGCTCCCAATGTTAAACAACTGGAATAAGAATGTGCTACATAATAAACTAAGTGTTGCCATTTTCTACAATCACTCACACAGAGGTTTTTGATTCACTGCAGTTTCTGAATTACTGAGAAAAATGACAGTTAATTACCTCTAACACCTATGCAGGAACAGCTGGGGGAAAGAAAGGGACTATGAAATTAGCACTCTGTGACTGAGTTAAATATATCATTTAGTTCAACAGAATTGACTATCATAAGTCAAACTCAGGTTATAAAGAATTAATTTCTTTTTTATGCCAAAATGCCTTTGTTTGATCCATAAATTCCTAATGCACCCTGACTTTTATTGATTCTATTCCTGAAAAGGGTCCACTGCCAAAAGCTGAACGACAAGTAGGCCTTTCCAACACAGTCTTATGAATAAGCCAGAACACGCCATAACCACTTATTTCTATGATTGTAGAAATGGTTTTTCATTATATTCTAGTAACTTGATGGAACAATGTGCTTATTTTTAACCCCCTCCCATGGGGGAATATTCAGTTTTTGAGAGGTTAAGAAAATAATGTTTCAAAATAGTAGTGTACAAATAAACTGATGTTTGGTTGAAAATATTTGTGTTGTGTGTTAAAGAACCGTAAAGTACCAAAACAAATAGCAGGTTATAAATTACTTGATACAGCTTCCTACATTTATAGGAAATTCTGCTATAGAATCAGCAACTTTATTGTGGAGCTACACAGTCATGTGCTTCTCCATGTATTCATTCAACAGATATTTATGGAGTATATACCACATACATGACACCATGATAGGTTCTGGGGATGCAGAGCTGTGATAAAGACAGACATGACTGATGTGCATGCATAAATTTTACATTTCCTTCCAGAGAATATTTCCAGTCACTGTCACCATCTGAGTTTTCTAGTAAAGTGGTTAAAATTGGAGGATAAGGCACACACACCCATCCCTAAATGTGGGAAGCACAGCAAATATCCAAAATTACTTCTATTGTCCTCTACGTGTAACAAAATGACAGACTGTATAAGAAGCTTACACTGAGTGCATTATATTAAACAATCACTGAAATAACATAATATTTGAAAACATTTTAATCAAGCCATTCTTGTGTGTCTGTGTGCGTGTGTGTGTGTGCGTGTGTGTGTGTGCGTGCGTGTGTGTGTGTGTGTGAAAAACCTTAGTAGACTTGCCAAGTTGTGTAACCATCATCACGATTCTGTTTAGAACATTTCCACTGCCCCATTAAGATCCCTGTGCCATTTACAGTTAATTCCTATCCCTACCCACAGCCCCGGGCAACTACTAATCTGCCTTCTGTCTCTCTGGCTTTTCTAGACATTTTGTATAAATGGAATAGCACAATATGTGGTCTTTTTCTGTCTGGTCAACCCAATCTTTTAAAACATAGCTATTTTAAGTCCTTACTAAATTAGATTATTTAACAATTCACTCATGTACCTTATAACTCTGGGAGCTCTCATTAGGCATAACTGAAAGGCTCAAGACTTCAAGTTTACATGTTAAGAAACAAAACGGTCCAGGCAGATCTTTTGTTTGGATGACCAATTCATAGAAACTGGAGATAAACACAGTTGTTGCTGCATATACTTATAAAGTGATTGAGTGTCTCAGCAATCTGCTTAGTGATGACCAATGAATTATATATTTCACAACCAAATTCATTGTTGAATGCAGTCCCAGAATCTCATTAGATCACGTCTGAGTATAATTTGAGAAGGAAAATCTGAAAATCTTGAATTATCTTTCATGAAATTTAGTACATGCTTTTACCTATCAGTAATATGCTAACAGATTCATTTCATTCCAATTCAATGTAGGTTTATTGAGCACCTATCGTGTGTTAAGCACAATATTTTGTGCTAAAGATATAGATGAATAAGATGGTCAGAGAAAAAATAAAGGTGAACAGGTAAAAAGATTCAATTGCATATAGTTTTAAACTAGTTCCTTTATATTTTTCTATTTTTTGAGCACACACTCATGAAAGCAAGAAGAAATGAAGACTTTTTCCCTTATAATTTTTCTTGCACAAAAGCAATCAAAGCTCCACAGGAGGTTTTTATTGGTAAAATGCTGATATTAGGGATATTTTTAATCCTCCAGCCTAAATAGACAAGTTAGTAACCACAAATCCAAGGTGAAAAGTGGCCTGATTAATAAAGGTATAGAAGGTTTTAGGCAGGTCCAGCAAAGTGTAATAAAGACAGCCTGAAGAGTAGCAAGTGAGATTAATGTAACTAGATGATTTTTAACCATGTAAAGCACTGGACAGGGAAACCCAGAATAAATAAGGAATTAAGGGCCATTAAAATGAGAATGCCAAATTTAAAAGACTATAAGAGAAAACAAAACAGACCCCACACACTTCACACTATAAGACAAGTGAAGAGAAGTATCTTTCCGTACAATTACTGCTTTTGAAGTAGTTAGGAGATATATTAAATTTATGAGTTGCACAAATTAATGATTCTAAAGATATCCATAGCAGTGACTGAAGATAGGAGGAAAAGGGAATTACAAACATCATAGTATCATATGATTGTCCCCAAATAACCAGAAAAGCAGTTTATGGCAAAAACTATAGGCAAGGGTAGGCAAAAACTCGACTACAGTACTCAACAGAGGCAGCTTTTGTAATAGGCCAGACTGAAGTTCTCAGAGTCTTTTTCTTTAAAAACGCAAAAAAAGTCGTTAGGCCTAATCCAATTCTTATATATAACTTCTAATTCAGAGACAGAGTCCCTAGGTCCTCCCAGTGTGAGAAATCGTTGCCACTGGTAAGCCAAGCTGGGGGCGGGGCTGTTGACCACTGTACTTCCCCAGTTCTTATGGATCTTCGTACCTTGCCTCCAAACCCTCAGATTCAAGAAGTACTTTTCTAAGTTGAGAAACTAAAGAGCTGTTCTGGTTTATCTGTTGTTCTGATTTAGAAGGCCAGATTCACTCTCTGCAAATATAAATTCGTTCATAGAAGCATATGCCCACCAGTTTGGGGGAGAGTTCTCTTTGTAGGACACCATTTTCGTTGACCCCTTGTTTGGTAAAGAAATGAAATACCTTGCACTTTGAAGAACCAGGTCTTCACATTGGTCGGATCATACATCTTGCCCTTGAATGTGGGATGAAAAAACGTATTTCAGCCTCCTCACTCTCATCTAGGGAAATTGTAAGAAAAAATAGTAGACAGCCCATAAGAAGAAGAATAAAAATGTGATTCAATCATATATTCAGTTTGTTCACTTATGTAGTCATGCATGAATGCATGTAACAAATATTCACCAAATGTGGATGCCATAAATAAAGTCAAGCTTAATCCTTTATCCCCTAGGAATGGCTAAATTCTCCAAGTTGCTCCTCCAAATAGTGATATGATGCAGCTGAGGGTGCAGAGAGCACATCCCAGGCTTCTCCTGAAACTGCAGGTATCTGGTAACCTTAAATGTAGAAATAACACTACATCAAAACGTAACAAGAAACAAGAAGCTCATCTGGATAATACAGACAGTGAAGGTTCCATTTCTCAAGTCTAACCAACCTCAAAGGGTAAATGCTTATTTGGAAGGTTTGTGATATCACCCTGAGAAAGAAAAAAACCCAAAACAAAAGACCCAAGGTCTTTCACAGCCTGCCTTTTGGCTAACTTACCCATCGTTTTAATCATCAGACTTCCCACAAGCTTTAATCCATATACAATATACGTTATGAAAATGTATTTTTGCAAAATAGTTTTCTAGCCTCCATCCTGAAGATGCGGAAATAGACAATTGAATCAATCTGTAAAATCTTCTGCAGTTACTCACAACTCACTCATGACACATTAGCCATTTCTGAAGTGCAGGTAGGCTTGGCCTCATTTATCTTTGATATTTTCTCATTTTTCTCACAATAATTCAGAAATAAATACATACTTATGGAGTTTTAGAAAATTGGGCGGAGGCCATTTCCCAAATAGTTATTTGTGTTGAGCCTTTGTTTATAATCTACAAATAGTGGGTTAAAAATTACCATGCTTGTTTTTTAATAAATATTATAAAAATAATATTAACATAGCCATATCACTAAAACGTTTGAAAAGCAGAAAAGGAAAAACATTCATAAAACATTACCCCCAAACAGCAGCTACCATTATTTTGGAGTATTATTCCCCATCTATTTATCTGCATATTTCTGAGTATCTGTAGTGTGCACAAAATTTTCATCCTGCTTTTTTTCTCCCCTAACATTAGTTCATAAGCTTTTTTCCATGTTGGTGTATGAAATTTATAACCATCACTTTAATTGTTGAGTAATATGCAGGTAGTTGATGTGTCTTAATTTAATTAACCATTTGATTATCATCAGATACTTTCGTGTTATCAACTTTTGGCAATTATAAATAATGCTTTTCTAACCATCTCTGGTATTTCTCTTTGACAGATAACCACAGATGGGATTGCTGGATATTAGTATTGGTTGTATAGATACACTGTGAAATTGGTTTCTGAAAAGTTATGCCCCTTGTTAATACCATGAACAGTATGTAAAAGTACCAACTTTATTGGCATTGGTTATTATTTATATATTTTTGAAATAAATAGGTATAAAATGGTTGTTCAAGGGATATCATTATTCATATTTCCCTAATAACTAGTGAGATAGGATATGTTTCTTAATTTTTTCTTCATTATTTTTCCCATTTTATGAACAGGCCAGAAACCCTTTCCTTATTTTGTCAACACGATGCGGTACAACTGACAATTTTTTTTTTAATTTCAGCTAACTTACTTGATGGTTGAATACTGTGTGACAATAATTAAAACTTTTTGAATTAGACTTCAAAATAAAATAATTAGTCTTCCTTTGTTCCGTACCATGGCATGATCTTTGAGGGACTCTTTTTTTTGAGGTTCATAATAGACATCGCTTAAAAAAAAGGCATTGGTTAAAATCCCAGGGTGATGGCCATGTAATATATATTGCGGCCCTTGTGGTTGCTCTACAAGTGACCTGGACTAGCGATAAAGAACTCATTCAGCCCAGCCCACCACAATACTCATGTATCTGGAAGATGGAATGTGTCCAGATGGACTAAATTTACTTCAAATGATTAACCAACACTTGCCTTTCCATCTGCATCTCAGTTGGGTAAAGGTTCAGTTTGAAATAAAACACTGACTTATCTCCATATAAATGATAACCCAGTGCTAACACAACCACAGAGCAAATTGAGCTCCCTAACAATATCTCATAGAAATTCATGATAAAAAAGGAGTTATAAAATTTCAACAGCATGCTGTCATTTCTGATCAAATATTGAAGGGTTACATATCCCCTTTTTCATGTTTTAATTTGTCCATTATTCTCTTTGAAAAATGTGCATAATCCGTAATAAGCTAAGTAACCAAGTTATTAGATTTTGGCCTAAGGAACTGCAGCCAACGTGTAATCCTGTGAATTTAGAGGGGCCTCTTTTCCAAACCTGAAATGCTAAACACGTCTAAAAATGTATCCAGTCCAAATGAGCAGTTGGTAAAGCAATCAGCCTTTCACACTGGAACAAGCAACAAACATGTGCAACGACCCTAGCATTTCTCCTTTGATTTATAGCAGTCTTGGAAAGAAGCTTAACACGATGGCATAGAGCTTCAAGGGCAGTTGCAGTCAGTTTATTGTCTGAGTTGTTAAAGATGTTAATTAGATTAGGAATTTGCTGAGGCCCTGTTATTCCTTGCAGAAAGAAGAGTGTTCCTCGTGTTTCTCTCTGAAACTTAAGTTTTGTGGCATGAAAACACAGGAAAGAAGAAATCCTACGCTCAAGGAAATTGCAGGGTCCCATTGAATTCCATAAAATTGTAAAAATTCCAATAATAACAGTCACAAAATAGCCAAGAAAAGTACCAGGCCTGCTTTAAAAATAATATACTCCAACGATGCCTGCATTGTTTGATGTATACAGGACAAGAAGTCGGCAGATCATGGATGGTATGTCTAAGAAGTCTGGGCTCAGGCAACAAAAGTCATATTAGGAAGCAAGTCCAGGTGTGCACTGAGACAAAGCTAAGAGTTTTTTCTGGAAAAACAACAGGCAGGGCTTTTTACTCCAGAGCAATAAACATCACTCTGTATGTCACTTTAATGTCCTGGACAAATGTTTTAATAGGGAGCTCTTGCATAGGCAGTGAGTGACTAGGATATATTAGATACTTTGCTTTTGACACAATTCCTCTGCAATAGCCCATTCCGGAAACATGTTTTGTCTTAAACAAAAGAAAACATGAAACGGTCCAGTAAATTACCTCCTCACCTCAAAAAAAAACTACACATATAGAAAAATCTCTCAGAAATGTAACTGGGAAGGTTAAAAAACAAGAGTGCTAGGTTTAGGTAACAAGTGGAATATTAGGATAATTATTTAATAGTAATATCAGTAAAGATTAAGTTATAAAAATTGTCAAGATCCATGGTTCAAGGCAATTTTCATAAAATTATTCTAGGTAAAGTGTGAAACAAATATGCATATATAAAGTTCACAATGGTGCTCAGAAAACAAGTACATAAGGCAATAGCAAAGTTAAATATTTTAAGCATGTAAAATCCAGGCAAGCTCATCGTTAGGAAAAAGAGGTTGGATACTTATTCAAAGCTGAGAGTGCTTCAAACAAGATACTTATATTCTACCTACAATTGTTGATATTTTTGGGAAGAGGGATTTAGATTTTGCAAACCAGCTTTCTGGCCTGTCCATGGGATAATTCTTGGTCATTTAAAAGGATTTGATGGACAGAAGTAGAGACACAGATGTAGAGAACAAACGTATGGGCACCAAGAGGGGAAACTGGCAGGGATGGGGTGGTGGTGTGATGAACTGGGAAATTGGGACTGACAAACATCCACTAATATGTATAAAATGGATAACTAATAAGAACCTGCTGCATAAAAAAATAAATAAAATTCAAAAAAATAAAATAAAATAAATAAAAGGATTTGAGTGAGCCACTTGTACGGTGTAGTCTTGGATTTTCTACCCTCCCTCCACCTCTACTTGTGCCACCTCCCTGGCAGATCATGGAAGGCGGGTAGGGTGAAACTGAGACTCAAGTCGGCTTCAAAGAGGTCCTAAGCACTGGGAAGATGCTAAAGCTGATTTAAACTGTGGCTCTCATTAAGTATTTAGAATTTATTTAAATAGCTCCAAAATGGCACATTTGGAGGGGATTACTTTTAAAAAAAAAGCTAACATGTTTTCCAGCAATTCCATTACATGGATGGTGTTATGGACTAAATGAATGTTTGTGTCCCCCTTAAATTCATATGTTGAAGCCCTAAACTCCAAGATGACTGTATTTGAAGATGGGGCCTTTAGGGAAGTAATTAAAGTTAAATGAGGTCATTAGCGTGGGGCCTTGATCCTATAGCATTAGTGTTCTTACAAGAAGTGACAGCAGACTCTGTGGTTGTGTGTATGTATACATGCACAACACACACGCAAGGAAAAGCCAGTGAGGACACAGCATAAAAGGCAGCCCTCTATAAGGCAGGAAGAGAGGGCTCGCCAAAAATTGAATTTGCTGGCACCTTGATCATGTACTTCCAGCCTCTAGAACTATAAGAAAATAAATTTCTATTGTTTAAGCCACTCAGTCTGTGGCACTTTGTTATAGTAGCCCAAGCAGACGAATACAGATGGTCTGTATGCAGGACACTGCCACAATATAGCTAAGGGTTTTTCTCTATTTTCTTTAAAGATTGTGATACTTGTTTGGGGGAATTTCTAGTGAAAATCATAATTTCTACATGTCTAGTTATTACCTGGCACACTGGTATACCCCAGAACAGCTACAATTTTAGATCTAAATTTATGATATCCTTCCATCTTGTCATGATTTCTCTATGTTCGTGGCATTCCTTTCTGTTTCTTTATTCCCCAGATTTTTGACCTACAGAACTCAGTAAATCTGTAAGTTCTTTAGTTTTGCCTTGAGTTAGTGTGCAATAAAGCAAGATAGTGCATAGATTTTTTTCACGCTTTCTAGTAATCTTAAAAAATACCTGAAAGGCATGAAGAGGTTATCATTACATCATTACATATCATTACATTATTTTCTATGACTACCATAAAATTTACTATATATACACATACATATATATGTATGTGTGTGTGTGTATAAGTTTGGTTAATTTTATGGAGCAGCTTTTGGTTATGTTTTTTATTTAAGTATAAATAATATAATCCATAATTTAAGATCCATATGTATAGTTACTGTAACTGTCTTTGAAACATTTTTCTAGATATAAACCAAAAAGCTCAGATTAAATAGTAATTTTACCCTCAAATATATGCAGTGTTATTTGGAAACAACTGCCAATTTAGGAAGTCATTTTCTTCTTATTTATTTATGCTTAAATTTGAAAATTAGAAGCTAAAGGTATTCAGGATGCAGGAACAAAATTAGTTCATAGTCTACATTTTAAAATATATAAAAAATTAAGTAAATTTAGATATATCTGATCTGAATATGAGTGGTAAGTTTATAAGAAAACTTGTCAGAAAGTAGATGGGCTGGTAGAAAGATGTGATCATGCTTGTTATTTTTTTTACAGATTTCTTGATGGAAGAAGAAAATGTTTCTCGTATATTTGGGAAGGTCTAATTATCATTTAAAAAGTCTGAGTAATATACGTATCTGTACTGCTTATTCACAATTATGCACCATTGTACATTGTTTGGGTTGTAATGCTTTGAGTACTACTCATTTTCCTAACTGGATTCTATGTTCCCTGAGGGCAGAAACCACAAATTTATGGTTCTCAGTTTCAGCCAAATATTCTATTTTGCTCAGCTCTTCTTATTCTTGTCTTAGTTAATTTCCTTTCCATTCGCCTCTAGAACTGTGTCATTATTTCTCTAATCTTCTCAAATCCTCTATTCATGCTTGCCTACCTTAACCGTCAACAGATATCTTGTCTCCTACTTCACAGAAAAACTTAGAGGCTATTAGGCAAAATGCCATAAACTTTCTATTCTTCACTGTAAAGATAAATAAAATTAAAAAGTAGCAGACAAAATTAAATAAAGTTTGGAAATACTGATAATCACACAATATTTCAGAATAAGTGTCAATAAAGAAGGCAAATTCTGGAAAGACTGCCAAAAGGAGAACAAATTACATAAAGAAATAGAATATATTAGAAGATAAACTAGTAGAAGGCAAATCATAAAATTCCAGGTTACAAAATATGGATGATTCTGAAAAACAATGCAAATAGGTTAGAAACATCGATCCACTGTATGGGGAAAGAGAACTTTCCAGATCACAAAAATATCTAATTTGGGAGCCCTACAAATGGCAAAACTGTTCAAGGAAAACCAATGTACTGAGTTCAATAGCTCATGCATACACACATACACATTGTAAAAATGTTAAATTTCAAGATAAAAGAATTCTGCTAGCATTCAGAAAGAAGAAAAGAGGTAACTTTCTAAGAAGCAAAACCAAACCAGTCTCATATTTCTGCTTTTCGACAATAAAAAGTCCATAAGGCAATGAAAAAATATCTTTAAAGATTTGACAGTGGAGAGGATTTTAACCCAATGATTTTACTGTATTATAAAGACATCCTCAGATTTACAAGGTTTGGGGAAATGCACTAATATAGTCCTTTTTCCTTCCAAAGCTTTCTATGTGGTCAGACGACTCAATCAAGAGCAGAACCCAAGAACTGGGGAGTTACAGTAGAAATGGACTGACAGTGAAGCCCAAAACAAGCTAAAGATCAGAAATAAAGTGAAAGGGAGAAAATAAACACTGTCTGAACACTAACTTGTGCCAGAAACTTTCCATTTTTTAAAAAGCCCACATAGATTTTATCTGGTTGCTTAACCTTATACTATCAATATAAGCTTGAGCTAGTATTTATATCCAGATTTGTTAGTTTCCAGAAGGCAGAAGGAAATGAAATAACTATTTGTGAAAGAGAATTTTATCTGATGTCTAAATAATTGTCATCATACCATCAAAATAGAATGCAGGGAGAGAACAGATATATTGATAGTAGAGAGTTTAGTAGGCATATGTATAGGATTTGCAATTCCAGTTTAAATAAATGAAAAAAAAAAGCAAGCAGAAAAAAGAAACATAGGTCCCAAAACACAATGTTTGCTCACAAAATAGAGTTAAAATTATTGCTTCCTTTTTACTTCAGTTATATAACTGGGGATTCTGTATGTTTGCATATAATGCTTGTATTATCATTAACAGAATCAAAATCGTAGTAAATTTCTCACAAATCAATGCAAAAGAAATAAAACAAGCAGTTCATATAGCAGTCTATATAGCAAAATATAGCAAAAGAAAACAAAAAAAAAGAAAAGGAAGAGATAAAACATATGGCAACCTGAATGACCTATTTGTGACTGAATTCACTGTAGACTTATAATCCTTATTTTACTTGATATCTCATTCAGAAGTTTGTGCTCTCCTATCTCTTTGGTTGCTTTTTCTCAGCCTTCTTTGCCAACCTTTCTTTTTATACCCAACTATTAAATGATGGAGAACATCAAGACTTGGTCCAAGGTCTTCTTATCACCTTTACCCTCTCTTCTTTAAAAATGTCATTCTTTTTACCTTACTAGCTCTGTCAATGACCCCTGATTTTATATCTCTTGTCATACAAACCTGTCTACTGAACAGTCCAACTCAATGTGACACAAACACCACCTTCTATTGCCACCTCCTCAAATCGGGATTCTCCTCCAATGTTCCTAATTTCATAAAAGTCATTACTATACACTAGTTGCTTAAGCAATAACTTGGAAGTGATGGTGGACTTCTACCTCTTCTCCAACCCACTCCCTGAACCCCCTCAATTCCACCTACTCTGGTCTATTATACTTCCTTTAAATCAAGGTGCATCTATTCTACTCCACATGGCCAAAACTATCCTAGCTCAGGTCATGATCATCAGTCATCCAAGTTAATCTAGAACCTTCCTAGCTGGTCTCCCTATGCCCAACTCTTATATCTCCCCAAACCATTTTCTACTAAATGGAATTTTTAAAAATGCATATGTCAACATGCCATCTTTCTGTTTAAAATTCTTTCTACATCTTTTCAATAGAATCACTATATGTCTCCACTTATGCCTATGTTCTGGTATAATTATTAGTAGTGCCTCCTCTCATTCTAGAAAGTATCCCAGTTTATATCACTCTCATAAGGGCTTTCCTGACCTGACCAGCTTCTCTGCCTTCCTCTCAAGACTCACCTCAGACTACTCCCTGCCTTGCCAGCTATACTCTAGCTATGATAAACTGTCTTTTGCATTTTCTCCCCCATCCATCCTTTCCCCCTTCTTCTTGCCTCTGGACAGTCACCTTTTAACAATTAAAAACGAAAACAAAACACTTGGCCTCATTTTTCATTGGGCAACTCCTACTCATCCTCCTTCTTTTAATAAAAATGTCACGTGTTTTAATTTTCCTGTTACCCTTAGACTGAGCCAGGCATTCCTGCAATGCCTTTCACAACACTTATTACCTCCCCATCATAACATTTATAACAGTTTACTGTGATTGGGTTTTTTTTTTGCCTATATTCCTCAGTGGACTATGAGAGACATCAGGCCTGAGTCATTTTATGCTCAGTTCTCAGTCACCAACAGTTAATAAACATTCCTAAAAGTCATAAAGATGTAAGTACATCCTTGAAAGTCATAAAAGAATTAAAAGAATACCAGTCATAACAACGTAGATCATCTTTCAAAGTTCTTTCTAGTTCATAAGTGATTTTCTTTTCTCATTAGTCTAGAATGTTTCAAGTAAAAAGTTATGTTTAAATCCTTTGAAGAAAAAGAATATTTCTTTAAGGAAACAGTGACATATTCTACGCTTTGAGCGCACCAAAAACGTTGCTTCTCTCCTACAGGTTTTATTCCTATAGCTGAATGTCTTCTAAGGTAAATCTGCTTTTGTAATAGAACTCTAAATCTTGAAAGGCTTGAAAAGAAGCATTCCTCCTTTCCTTCTCAGCAAACTCAGCTGCCTGGGGTTACCTGCCAGGCCTGCTCTACATTTTTCATCTCGTCCTTCTTTCCCCTCAAGCAGCTCTAGGTGTTCTTTCAATGATTTCCTCTCACCCCTTCTCCTTTCACACCCACCCACCCCACACTCTGTTTCTGCTAACAATCACAGGCTGAAAGTACTTTGTGGAGATGTACTGGCTTGGGAGTACGTGGATTGGGAGGCTAATTGTGGCCACTGAGTAGTTATAAAGCCCTTTCCTCCTCTGTGTCTCGATTCCTTCTCTGCTTTCGTTCATACGTCAAGGTGATATTCCACCCTCCTGCTTCTTCATCTGTGGCTGGGGTGTTCACTGATGAGATAATTCTTGGATCAAATCCAAGGAGTGCTTTAAAAATTTAACGTATGTGGGTACCAACAATGATCTCACACTGTGTATGACCCAGAGTACTCAAATGTGTCATGTTACTGAATTACCCTTAGGTAACCATTCCTACGTCTGGGTGGTCATGGGTAGGGAAGGAAGGTGAAAGATGTCTCTGAGTGTGTGGGGGGTGGAAGGAGATGAGGGAAGAAAGGGAGGTGGTCTGCTGCATTGCTCCCAACACATTTATAATTGTAACTGAACTATCACTTACATAATTTTATATATCTATGTGGAAGCTTTTTAAAATTTTTATGTGTCTATATTTCACTACTCCTCAAATTGCTAGAATTTCTACTAAAAGTCTAATACAGTTTTACTACCTGTGTGGCTTTTAAAACAAAAAGGATTGTAAAATTTCCAATATTTTTCAAGCTTAACCAAATTCCTGCAATGTTCATTTAGAAAGGAATTTCATTAATAATTCATTATTACTTTGAATGGAATGTATGTATAAGATGAACTCTTTAGGGGAAAACACTGATACTGAAAAGTAGTTAATATGATTGAAAGGCTTCTAACAATAATTGAAGATTTCTCCACTTACTAAATGGTTCTGCAAATCCAAGGGATTAGGGGAGATCTGAAGAAGGAATGAAAAATAAAATTGTTTTTAGTTTAAAAGTGTATACAGAATGCTCAAAATGTAGAGCCTTAAAATTTTATTGACATGAAAATAGACTAGAAATCACTGAGTCCAATCCTTTGCCTTTGCATTTGAGTATACTCCTAAACAGAAAACTAAATGTGCAAGTCTACCCAAGGAAATATTTATGCCTACTACAGAGCTGCAGCTCAAACCCATGAATCTTCACTCTTGCCTAATATACATTAATTATTCCTTAATTTAACAATCTAGTATTGAATGCTGGCTCTGAGAAATAGGGGCTCAATAATGAGAAACAGGACATAGTGGCTGTCTGAAAAAGCTCACCTTCCCATGAGGGAGACAGACACATATACAGTGATTTTCCAACAGGGTATATGTAATAATAAGCATACACACTGAGAATTGTAGGAGGAGAGAGGACATACAATAAAACCAGTCTGGGTGTCCAGGGAAGGTTTTATACTGGAGGAGACATATGTTCGAGCAAAAACTTAAAAAGTGTAAACAGCACATGGCCTGCCACGGCACACAAGCAATTTGGCATTTCTGTTGCTTACAGTGTGTTTAAGAGAGTGATGAATGTATAGACTGGAGAAAGGAAAAAATAATGGAGGAGAAAAAAATAATGGAGGAGAAAAATAATGGAGCAGAAGAGGAAGACAGAGCAGTTGGGTCAGTTATTTTCAAACCATTTTTGTTGGACAAGTTTTTGTTTATTCATTTTGTTTTGTTTTAATTCCCAATTGGCCACAGATCAATATGTGGTCATACTGATCATCACTAGTACCCAGCTTATGCCACAAGCCACTCACCGGAAGAGTTAACAACACCCTAAATGGTCCACAACCTAGTCAGTGAGACAAATCCAATCATTACATGCTTGGAATTCCCAAACATGTCAAGATGCTATAATAGCTTCTAAATGTTTAACCTCAATTTCTATAGTACTTACCTCATTACAGTCCATCAGCCATTTGAATAGCACTGAGTTAGGGAGACTATCGCAGTGATCTAGTCTGATGATCATAAAGGCCTGAACTAGGATAGTGAGGACGCAGAAGATAAAGAAGGCTGGAGAAAGATTTGGAAGAAAAAATGAAATGGTCAGGACTGAGAAAAAGAGAAACAAGCTGAGACTAAACATAAAAGCAAAACCATGCTGCCACTTTTCTGGGACTATTTCATAAAAACATGGATACACATGAGGTCAATTACCCAACTTTAGACTTTACTTAAAATATGTTTAATCAGTGTGTCTCAGTTCTAAAATATCATGTAATATAATTAGCAAGTTGCTGACTTTGTGAAAGGATTTTGTGCTAATGTGGAGGTCTGAACGGAAGATGCTTTTGATAGAAATGCTTGCTGATCTCTTTTAAGAGACTCATACTTCATGTATCACAGCCAAGGATGCATTCATCTAATACTTCACTTCATGACTGTAAAAAGAGTTCTCTATATGTGTAAAGATCTAAGAACTAATTATTTTTTCCATTAAAACTGTGCTTTCTTCTCTTTGCACAGAAATCCAAAGTGAGTTTTTAGAAGAATATTGCTCTATGAAGAAACCAAGTGGAGTCAAGATGGTGGTGTGGGAAGATGTGGAGTTAGCATCTCCCCACAACTAGAGCACCTGCCAGCTGCTGGTGGGGGACGCTGACACCCAAGAAGACAGGAGGAACCCCAAGGTGAACTGGTAGGACACAGGGGGACTGAGCAGGGAGAAGAAGTGGAGGCCAGACAGGATCAGCACCCCTGAGGCTGGGGAGGTCAGGAGAGGAAGGCAGGAGGGACCCTCTGGGAAGAGCGGGAGAGGAGCGGAGGGCGACTGCCTGGCCCACTCGGGCAGGGGAGCCTGCTGAGCTCCCAGGCCAGTACCCTCCCTCCAAAGCCCCATCCAGGCCGCATAGGTCCTGGGGGCATTGGAGGGAGGCCAGGAGAACAGGAGAGGCAAGCAGGAGGGGCCCTCCAGGAGGAGAGGGAAACAAGTGAAGGGCGACTGCCCCGCCCACTGGGGCCCAGGGAGCCAGCTGAGCTCCCAGGCTGATCCCCTGCCCTCCAAAGCCCCCTCCAGGCCATGTGGGTCCTTGGGGGCATAGGAGGGAGGCCAGGGAGATCAGGAGAGGCAGGCGGGAGGGGCCCTCCCAGACCAGAGGAGCAAGAGAGGAGAAGAGGGCGTTTGCCCCGCCCACTCGAGCCCAAGAACCCTGCTGGGCTCCCATGGGAGGTCCCCAGCCCTCTGAGAGGAAGGGTAGGGGGCACGCCTGGACTCCTTCTGTTCCTTGGGCCTAAGCCCCACCCTGCACAGCCCCCAGGGCCTTTTCCAGCCCTGGGGGTCCTGGGCATAGGCTCCACCCACTGCCCAAAACTTGCCCTTGCTTAGGCCCCACCCTCCACAGCCAAAGCCTTCACCCCTGCCTTTTATTTTTTCTTTCCCTCCTCCTCTTTTTTACTGTGGTGGTACTGTTGTACCTTCCAGCTGTTGATTCATCTGCATTTTTATATTCTTTCAAACATACCTGTTAGTTTCCTAGTCTAATTTTATTTTTTACTTTGTAATTTTTTTTTTTTTTTTTTTGCTGCCACAGGCAGCTTGTGGGACCTTGGTTCACGAGCCCAGGGTTGGGCCAAAGCTCTGGTGGTGGGAGCTCCAAGTCCAAACCACTGGACTAACAGAGAACTTCAGACCCCAGGGATTATTCATCGGAGTGCGGTCTCACGGAGTTCCTCATCTCAGCACCAAGACCCAGCTCTACCCAACAGCCTACAAACTCCAGTGTTGGAAGCCTCAGGCCAAACAACCAGTATGACAGAAACACAGTCCCACTCAGTAAAAAAAAAATGAGATGGCAAAAAAATAGGTCACAGATGAAGGAGCAAGGTAAAAACCTATAAGACCAAATAAAAGAAGACAAAATAGGCAATCTACCTAAAAAGAATTCAGAGTAATGATAGTAAAGATGATCCAGAATCTCAGAAATAGAATGGAGGCATGGAATGAGAAAATACAAGAAATGTTTAACAAAGATCTAGAAGAATTAAAAAACAAACAGAAATGAACAACGTAATAACTGAAATGAAAAATACACTAGAAGGAATCAATAACTGAATAACTGAGGCAGAAGAACGAATAAGTGAGCTGGAAGACAAAATGGTGGAAACAACTGTGGAGGAGCAGAATAAAGAAAAAAGAATGAAAAGAATTGAAGACACTCTCAGACACCTCTGGGACAACACTAAACACACCAACATTCGAATTACACTGGTCCCAGAAGAAGAAGAGAAAAAGAAAGGGTCTGAGAAAATATTTGAAGAGATTATAGTTGAAAACTTCCCTAACATGGGAAAGGAACCAAGTCCAGGAAGCACAGAGAGTGCCATACAGGGTAAACCATAGGAGAAACACACCAAGACACATATTAATCAAACTAACAAAAATTAAATTCAAAGAAAAAATATTAAAAGCAGCAAGGGAAAAACAAAAAATAACATACAAAGGAATCCCCATAAGGTTAACAGCTGATTTTTCAGTGGAAACTCTGCAGGCCAAAAGGGAGTGGCAGGATATACCTAAAGTGATGAAAAAGAAAAACCTACAAGCAAGATTATTCTACCCAGCAAGGATCTCATTCAGATACGATGGAGATGTCAAAAGCTTTTCAGACAAGCAAAAGCTAAGAGAATTCAGCACCACCAAACGAGCTTTACAACAAATGCTAAAGAAACTTCTCTAAGTGGGAAACACAAGAGAAGAAAAAGACCCACAAAAACAAACCAAAAACAATTAAGAAAATGGTAATTGTAACATACATATTGATAATAACCTTGAATGTAAATGGATTAAATGCCCCAACCAAAAGACACAGACTGGTTGAATGGATACAAAAATAAGACCCATATATATGCTGTCTACAAGAGACCCACTTCAGACCTAGGGACACATACAGACTGAAAGTGAAGGGATGGAAAAAGATATTCCATGCAAATGGAAATCAAAAAAAAGCTGGAGTAGCAATACTCGTATCAGATAAAATACTTTAAAATAAAGACTGTTACAAGAGATAAGGAAGGACACTACATAATGATCAAGGGATCAATCCAAGCAGAAGATATAACAATTACAAATGTTTATGCACCCAACAGAGGAGCACCTCAATACATAAGGCAAATGCTAACAACCATGAAAGGGGAAATCGACGGTAACACAATAATAGTAGGGGACTTTAACACCCCACTTACACCAAGACAGATCATCCAAACAGAAAATAAATAAGGAAACACAAGCTTTAAATGATACAACAGACCAGATAGATCTAATTGATATTTATAGAACATTCCACCCAAAAGTGGCAGAATACACTTTCTTCTCAACTGCACATGGAACATTCTCCAGGACAGATCACATCTTGGGTCACAAATCAAGCCTTGGAAAATTTAAGAAAACTGAAATCATATCAAGCATCTTTTCTGACCACAACACTATGAGACTGGAAATAAGTTATAGGAAAAAAACTGTAAAAAACACAAACATATGGAGGCTAAACAGCACGCTACTAAATAACCAAGAGATCACTGGAGAAATCAAAGAAGACATAAAAAAAAAAAAACACATAGAAACAAATGACAATGAAAACACGATGACCTAAAACGTATTAGACACAGCAAAAGCAGTTCTAAGAGGGAAGTTTATAGCAATACAATCTGACCTGAAGAAACAAGAAAAATATCAAATAAACAATCTAACCCTACACTTAAAACAACCAGAGAAAGAAGAACAAAGAAAACCCAAAGTCAGTAGAAGGAAAGAAATCATAACGATCAGAGCAGAAGTAAGTGAAATAGAAACAAAGAAAACAATAGCAAAGATCAATAAAACTTAAAGCTGGTTCTTTGAGAAGATAGACAAAACTGATAAACCCTTAGCCAGACTCATCAAGAAAAAAAGGGAGAGGATGCAAATTAATAAAATTAGAAATGAAAAAGGAGAAATCACAACTGACACTGCAGAAATACAAAGGATTATAAGAGACTATTACAAACAACTATATGCCAATAAAATGGACAAGCACGAAGAAATGGACAAATTCTTGAAAAGGTACAATTTTCTAAGACTGAACCAGGAAGAATTAGAAAATATAAACAGACCTATCACAAGCAATGAAATTAAAACCATAATTAAAAATCTTCCAACAAACAAAAGTTCAGGACCAGATGGCTTCACAGGGGAATTCTATCATTTAGAGAAGCGCTAACACTGATCCTTCTCAAACTCTTCCAAAAAGTTGCAGAGTGAGAAATACTCCCAAATTCATTCTACGAAGCCACCATCACCCTGATACCAAAACCAGAAAAAGGTATCAGAAAAAAAGAAAATTATAGACCAATATCACTGATGAACATAGATGCAAAAATCCGGAACAAAATACTAGCAAACAGAATCCAACAACATATTAAAAGGATCATACACCATGATCAAGTGGGATTTATCCCAGAGATATAAGGATTCTTCAATATATGCAAATCATTCAATGTGATACACCACATTAACAAATTAACGAATAAAACCCATATGATCATCTCAACAGATGCAGAAAAAGCTTTTGACAAAATTCAACACCCATTTATGATAAAAACTCTCCAGAAAATGGGCATAGAGGGAACCTACCTCAACATAATAAAGGCCATATATGACAAACCCAGAGCAAGCATCATACTCAATGGTGAGAAACTGAAAGCATTTCCACTAAGATCAGGAACAAGACAAGGATGTCCACTCTTGCCACTCTTATTCAACATAGTTTTGGAAGTCCTCACCACAGCAATCAGAGAAGAAAAAGAAATAAAAGGAATACAAATTGGAAAAGAAGAAGTAAAACTGTCACTGTTTGCCGATGACATGATACTATACATAGAAAATCCTAAAGATGCCCCAGAAAACTATTAGAACTAATCAATAAATTTGGTAAGGTTGCAGGATACAAAATTAATGCACAGAAATCGCTGGCATTCCTATATAACAACAACAAAAAATCAGAAAGAGAAATTAAGGAAACACTCCCATTTACCGTGGCAACAAAAAGAATAAAATACCTAGGAATAAACCTGCCTGAGGAGGCGAAAGACTTGTACTCAGAAAACTATAAAACACTGATGAAAGAAATCAAAGATGCCATAAACAGATGGAGAAATATACCATGTTCTTGGATTGGAAGAATCAATATTGTCAAAATGACTATACTACCCAAAGCAATCTACAGATTCCATGCAATTCCTATCAAACTACCAATGGCATTCTTCACAGAATTAGAACAAAAAGTTTTACAATTCTTATGGAAACACAAAAGACCCTGAATAGCCAAAGCAACCTTGAGAAAGAAAAACGGTGCTGGAGGAATCAGACTCCCTGACTTCAAACTATACCACAAAGCTACAGTAATCAAAAGAATATGGTACTAGCACAAAAACAGAAATATAGATCAATGGTACAAGACAGAATGCCCAGAGATAAACCCACGCACATATGGGCACCTAATTTACGACAAAGGAGGCAAGAACATACATAGAGAAAAAACAGCCTCTTCAATAAGTGGTGCTGGGAAAACTGGACAGCTACATGTAAAAGAATGAAATTTGAACACTACCTAACACCACACACAAAAATAAACTCCAAATGGATTAAAGACTTAAATGTAATACCAGACACTATAAATCTCTTAGAGGAAACATAGGAAAAACACTCTTTGACATAAACCACAGCAAAATCTTTTTTGACCCACCTCTTAGAGTAACGGAAATAAAAACAAAAATAAACAAATGGGACTTAATTAAACTTAAAAGCTTTTGCACAGCTAAGGAAACCATAAACAGGACGAAAAGACAACCCTCAGAATGGGAGAAAATATTTGCAAATGAAACAACAGACAAAGGATTAATCTCCAAAATATACAAACAGCTCATGGAGCTCAATATTAAAAAAAACCAAACAATCCAGTTAAAAAATGGGTGGAAGACCTAAATAGACATTTCACCAAGGAAGACATACAGATAGGCAAGAGGCACATGAAAAGATGCTCAACATCACTAATTATTAGAGAAATGCAAATCAAAACTACAATGAGGTATCACCACACGCTGGTTAGAATGGTCATTATCAAAAAATCTAGAAACAATAAATGCTTGAAAGGGTGTGGTGAAAAGGGTACCGTCCTGCATTGTTAGTGGGAATGTAAATTGATACAAGCCCTATGGAAAACAGTATGGAGGTTCCTTAAAAATCTAAAAATAGAACTACCATATGACCCAGCAATCGCACTACTGGGCATATACCCTGAGGAAACCGTAATTCAAAAAGCGACATGTACCACAATGTTTATTGCAGCACTATTTACAATAGCCAGGACATGGAACCAACCTAAACGTCCATCGACAGATGAATGGATAAAGAAGATGTGGCACATATATACAATGGAATATTACTCAGCCATAAAAAGAAATGAAATTGAGTTATTTGTAGTGAGGTGGATGGACCTAAAGTCTGTCATACAGAGTGAAGTTAAGTCAGAAAGAGAAAAACAAATACCGTATGCTAACACATATATATGGAAACTTAAAAAAAAAAAAAAATTGGTACTGATGAACCTAGTTGCAGGGCAGGAATAAGGAGATAGACATAGAAAATGGACTTGAGGACATGGGGTGGGAGGGTGAAGCTGGGGAGAAGTGAGAGTAGCATCGACATACATACACTACCGGATGTAAAATAATTGGCTGGTTGGAAGCAGCAGCATAGCACAGGGAGATTGGCTCGGTACTTTCCGACGACCTAGACTGGTGGGATAGGGAGGATGGGAGGGAGGCTCAAGAGGGAGGGGATATGGAGAAATGTGTGTGCATAGGGCTGATTTTCTTTGTTGTGCAACAGAAACGAACACTGTATTGTGAAGTAATTATACTCCAATAAAGATTTATTAAAAAAAGACTCCATGCTTCCAATGCAGAGGGCCTCGTCAGGGAACTAAGATCCCATATGCCATGCCGTGCAGCCAAAAAAAAAAAAAAAAAAGCCAAGTTATCACTTAAACAGATGGAGAGGAAGAATTAAACAATGCTATTATAGCTGAATGTTTAATCCCATAGAGAGATGATGGTTCTGATTAGAAAGATATATGGTTCAGAACATATGGGTAGGGAATTTGAATTTCCAAGAAATATTGTTTCCTGAGAATAGGAAAACTGTAAACTTTGTGAGAAACAAAATGTTTTAAGTGTTTTCTAATAAGGTATTTCTTAAAATGAGATAGAAATGAAATACTCCCTCCTAGAGATATCACTTGAAACTTGAAAGGCAGGTATGTTAGATTTGAGCATGCTGGGCAGAAGAAAGACCAGCAAGCTGTAAGGAAGGTACCACACAGATGTCCACAGGTTACCACTAGAGTCTGAGCTAGAATCTGAGGGTAGGAATTTTGTGTTTTGTTTTCTGTTCTGTCCCAAGCACTTAGAACAATATGATACATGGTAGGCACTCAATAAATCTTTGTTGTGTGAATGGTCAATTTAACAAAGTCCAGAATCTTGATTTTATCACCACCTGTATAGTATATCTGCCTCTTAGGAGTGTACTCAACTTCTTGAGTTGCTAAAGCAACTCAAGGTAGAGCTGTATCAAAGAAGAATGATCATTTATTAATTTAAGAGAAAAACTATCACATGAACAAGAATAATCAAGTTTACAACATCAGAATAGATTTCTTCGTTGTCAAGCTAAACGCTAAGCTCCATCTTACCCAGAAAGAAATTTTTAAATTTGCAATGAGAAACATAACTTTCCTGGGAATCTGAATGTTAATATATGTTTGATTAGCATATCATTTCTGTAAAAGTCTAATAGGAAAGTATAATATAGAAGTTTCCTCAATATAAATGGAACCAAATTAAAAGAAACTTAGAGTAAAATTTTAGTGGAACCTGATAAGACAGGCTGGTGCACCCATCTCATAACAGGATAGAATACCAAAGTTCATTGTCTACAGTCTCCACCGACTTTGCAAAGGAGTGTAGAATAAATAAAGTCCATTTGCAAAGACTCCCTTCTCCCCTGGACTTTCTGACTTGAAGAGCTGACATTTGTCTGTACGTCTCTCCTTTTTTAACTCGTAGCTGAAAAAACTATACCCCATTGCACCCTCCTCCAATGAACCTCTTCTTTCTTTAGATAAGTTTATATATTAAGTTATGTAACAGCAAAGTTTAGAAGGCAAAGATTTACTCTATTTCTAAATTGATTTTGCACATAATACTCTGATCAATTATGTGTCGGTCTTAAACGTTAATTCTCAAAACCAATCCCAATTACTCCCAATACTAAGGTTTGGGTGAATACTTCACTAGCAAAAGGAATTTCTTATCTGTGTGTGTGTATGTGTGTGTGTGTGTGTGTATATATATATATATATATATATATATATATAATATATACTCATATTTTAGTCAGTTCTTGGATACCCATACAATGTCGGTATTGCAGAGCCTAATATGTAAAATCCCAAACAGTTGAAGTAACAGAGGTATTTGATAGCCACATGGAGTCAAAAAACTCTGAACAATGGAGGGACCTTTTTAAAAGTCAGTATTCAACATGCAAGTTATCCTTTTTTTGCAACAACAAAATATCAAGATGGTCCATTTGTGAGTAGCAATGAAACTACTCACATTGCTTCTCAGTGCAGATTTCAGAGAGGAAAGGCTTTTGCACAGCATATGCAATTGAGAGCATCATCGTTCTTGCATGCATGCGCATTTGAGAGCAACACCAACAGTGAAAGCAATGGAATTACAAAGATTTTAGTTGACACATGCTTTACCTTGACTAACTGTATAAAAAAATAATTGACTGCTCTGCAGTTAATAAAAGATTAAAACAATGATTTCAACAAAGACTGAGGTGCAAAACACAATCACTGAATTGTGTAAAATGAGGATGATGAAAAGAAAACGAGGATCTAAGGAAGCAGGGTAGAAAAATTTCTCTTTGCCAAACCAAACTAAGGGATTCATCAAGGGAGAAAGATGATTGAATATATTGTGTTTTTTGTAAAACTGTGTTTACATTTATTGTAATAAACTTTATAAGGTTTATTCCACAGTATAGACTTTCAACTCTAAAAACTGTAATGTCTCTCAAAATATTCAGAAATCCTATTCATAAAGAGATAAAGACAAAAAACTTTGGCTAGTACATTTCCTTTCAAGAATTCAAAATATCAGGGCTTCCCTGGTGGCACAGTGGTTAAGAATCCTCCTGCCAATGCAGGGGACACGGGTTTGAGTCCTGGTCCGGAAAGATTCCACATGCCGCGGAGCAACTAAGCCCATGAGCCACAACTACTGAGCCTGCGCTCCAGAGCTCACAAGCCACAACTACTGAAGCCCATGTGCCTAGAGCCTGTGCTCCACAACAAGAGAAGCCACCGCAATGAGAAGCCCACGCACCCCAAGGAAGAGTAGTCCCCGCTCGCCACAACTAGAGAAAGCCCACACGCAGCAACAAAGACCCAACACAGCCAAAAATAAATGATAATAAAAAAAAAATCTTATAAAAAAGAATTCAAAATATCAGCTATGAGTGAGATAAAATAATGAGATAAGGATTGTATAAGTGACTGTGGGGCTGTTTCCTCTAATTTCTAGTCCTTGATCTGGACAGGGTAGACACAATGCAAAATAGTTAAGCAGAATATATCACCAAAAAGTCCATGCTATACTTTTAATCATGTTTCATTTGTAGATAAAGCTTTAGAAGCTTTTGTAGTGCTGTTGATTTAGAAAAATAGGTCATTAAATTAATTTTTTATAAAAATGTACAGAAGCTACTGTAATAGAGTTTTAAAAGTTGAAAATGCATAATAAAAGGCTATACAAGAGCTATGTTACTACCTTTGAAGATGAAGGAGGGAACCATGAACCAAGGAATGCAGGCAGCTTCTACAATCAGGAAAAGGCAAGAGGATGGCTTCTCTTCTAGTGCATCCTGAAGGAATGAAGCCATCCAGTGAAGCCCATTTTAGATTTCTGACCTCCCGAACTGTAAGATAATAAACTTATGTTGTTTTAACTCACTAATTTTGTGATGCTTTGTAACAACAGTAATCGGAAAATAATACAGACTGTAATTTTATTTGCAAATATTTTTAACCATTTGACATTTGTCTTTTATTATACTTAATGTGTTTTTCTTCCATGACATATTTAAAATTTTTTATGTAATCCAATATATCACTTTTAACCTTTATATTCATGAATTTTTAGTGCTAGTTAGTAAAGTTTTCCCCCTACCCAGAATATACGGGAATTCACCCATGATTTTATTTTCAAGTACTTAGATGGTTCTATTTCTTAAATTTGAATTTCTGATCCATGTCAAATTTATCTTGACATATGCTATACAGAATAAATCCAGTTTTGCCTTTCTCTATAAGGCTGTTCATTTATTCCAGCAACACTTATTTTGAAAGTTTTGTTTTTCTTTTCCCTGGTGATTTGTGTTGCTACCTATATCATATTCTAAATTTACATATGTAAAACTAGTAAGACACAGATAAAAGACTGAAAAAGACACAAACAAATGGAAAACTATCTTATGTTCATGAATTAGAAGAATTAATATTGTTAAAATGTGCATACTACTTAAAGTGATCTACAGATTCAATGTAATCCCTGTAAAAACTCCTATGGCACTTTTCATGGAAAGAAAAAACTTCCTAAAATTTGTAGGGGCCCACAAAAGATCTCAAACAGCCAAAGCAATATTGAGAAAGAAGAACAAAGCTGGAAAGGATCACACTTCCTGATTTCAAACTATCTTACAAAGCTATAGTAATCAAAATGGTATGGTACTGTGATAAAAGAAGACCCACAGATCAGTGAAACAGAATAGAGAGCCCAGAATTAAACCTGTGCATATACTGTCAACTAATATTTGACAAGAACACTAAGAATATACAATGGGAAAAAGATAACCTTTTCAATAAATGGTGTTGGGAAAACTGGATATCCACATGTAAAAAAATTTAATTGTACCCTTAACTTACACTATACACTCAAATGGACTCAGTATGGAATAAAGAGTCCTAGAAGAAAATACATGGGGGAAAAAAAACCCAACTCCTTGACACTGACCTTGGTAATGATTTTTTTGGATATGACACCAAAAATAAAGGCAACAAAAGCAAAAATAAACAAATGGGACTACATCAAACTAAAAACAGCTTCTGTATAGCTAAGGAATTAATCAACAAAATGAAAAGACAACCTATGGAGTGGGAGAAAATATTTGCAAACCATATATCTGATCAAGGGTTAATGTCCAAAATATATAAGGAACTCATACAATTCAACAGCAAAAAATAGAAGGAAGGAAGGGAGGGAGGGAAGAGAAAGAAAGAGGAAGAGAGAGAGAAAGAAAGAGAAGAGAACAGAAGAGAAAAATAAACCCCCAATAACCTGATTTAAAAAATGGGCAAAGGACCTGAAAAGATATTTTTCCAAAGAAGACATACAAATGGCCAACAGGTATATTAAAGGTGTTCAACACCACTAATCATCAGGAAAATGCAAACCAAAGTCACACGAGATATCTTTACATGAAGTATCTCCTCACACCTCTTAGGATGGCTATTCTCAAAAGGCAAGAAATCACAAGTGTTGGTGAGGGTGTGGAAAAAAGGGAACCCTTGTATACTACTGGTCGAAATGTAAATTGGTACAACCACTGTGGGAAACAGTACAAAAGTTCTCAACCAAATTAAAAATAGAACTACCAAATGATGCAGGAATTCTACTTCTGGGTATATATTCAAAGGAAATGATATCAGTATCATAAAGAGATATCTGCACTCCCATGTTCACTGTATCATCATTCACAATAGCCAAGCATTGGAAACTACCTGCTACTTTGTAAAAAATTTCAAAATCTAGATAAATAAATATTTTTCAGAAATAGAAAAAATAGAGAATGTATTTAAAGAGTCTGCCCACAGGACTTCCTCGTGGTCCAGTGGCTAAGGCTCCAAGCTCCCAATGCACGGTGCCTGGGTTCGATCCCTGGTTGGGAACTAGATCCCACATGCATGCCGCAACTAAGAGTCTGCATGCTGCAACTAAAAGATCCCACATCACACAACTGAAGATCCCACATGCCACAATGAAGATCCCGTGTGCTGCAGCTAAGACCCAGCGCAGCCTGAATAAATAAATATTTAAAAAAAAAAGAGTCTGCCCACATAAAAACACCAGAGTCATGTGGTTTCACCAGAGAATTCTACAAAACATTAAAAGATCAGATAATCTTAATGCTCCTAAACAATTTCAGATCACAGGAAAAGAAGAAATACTTTCAAATTAATTTCATCAAGCATTATATCAATCAAAACCTGATGATGAAAAAAGAAAACTATATACCAATGTCACTTATGCATATCAGTGCAAGAAGTCTTAAATGTTAACTTATAGAGTCTAACAGCACATCCAAAAGTAGTACATCATGGCCAAATAGGATTTATTTTAAAGTTCAAAGGTGACTCAGTATTAGGAAATCCATTAATACAATTAAAAATATGATCATCTCCATACATGAAGCAATATATATATACACACATATATATATACACACACATACACATATATATATACACACATATATATAAAATTTTCTTTCTCCATTCATCTGTTGACGGACATGTGTATATCTGAAAAATGTTAATTTATCTAGATTTTCAAATTGAGTTGTTCAAAGCAGTCTCTTAAGATTTGTTTGAATTAACTCTCTTTTGATGATTATGTCTCCCGTGTGATTGCTAACTTTGTGTATTTGGTTTTTTTTCTTTTTATTTTTCTTTGGTTTTGTTAATGGTTTTTATATTGTGTTTTTCTGCTTCTATTGGCTTTTCATTTTCTAACTTGCTCATTTCTTTTTTCACCTTTATTAAATACTTCTACCTTCCTTTGGTTTAGTCATTGTTTTTCTAGATTTTGAGGTGAGAGTTTAACTTATTCATTTTCTTTCATTTTTACTGATATAGTTATCTCAAGTAATAAAATTTTCACTGATAATTGTTTTAGCTGTATCCCCAAAATTCTAATGTCATATTTTTTATCACCTTTACTTTTCATTTTGACTTTGAAATTGCTCTTTAAGAATTTAGAATGTCACAATGTGTTTTTCTTTCTATATCTAGGTGGAGAAAATTTTTGTATCTTCTATTATTAATTTCTAGATTTATTGTTGTTGACTGAAATAAAAGCATACAACATGAGAGCTGTGAGTTTCAGTTTTATTCGAGGGACTCGCTGAGGACTACAGCCCAGAAGCCAGCCTCTCAGATAGTTCTGAGAAACTGCTCTGAAGAGGTAGGGGGAAGAGGCCAGTGTGTATGTTATTTTGGCTGGGATATATTCAGTCAAGCGTACATCTTGGTAAAAGATTACTGCTAGTCATTAGGATCACATATCTCAGCTAATGTTAATGATTTTAGTGCTTTTCTATGCATGGGAAGATGCAAGAATCTAGGTTCATTAAAATTTTTCCTGTAGTATACCTATCTAAAGGGCCTGTTTTGTCTGTTTTCCCAAAGCACAGAGTGCCTCATTCTGTCCTTCATCCTGAATTCCTTTCAGGGTGTACTGTGTGTCAGAGACTGCAGTGGTCAATGAGTTAATCTTTGTAGAACTGGATGGCAAGTGACATTCCTTACTTTACATTGTGCTATGGTCAGAAAAACTCTTTGTGTTATTTCTATTTTTCCAAATTTGTAAGATTCTTGTGAGAATAAGATGCATTCTCATTAATGGGTTTAGTATGTATATTTATCTAACAGCATCATCTTACTGATTTTGTGATTTAGGTCTTCAATAACTTTTTTTTATCTCCATTTCGTCTTCCTTTGAAGGAGTGACTTACGTTAAAATGTTCCTTTATTATTGTATATGTCTGTTTCTCCAGATATCTTCTGTTGTTTCTGCTTTATGAAATTTGCTAGGTTATATTTATTTATTTATGTATGTATGTATGTATGTACGTATGTATGTATTTGGTTTTTTCTTCATTTTGAATTGTGGCCAAGCATTAAAAAAAATGTCCTTTGTGTCTTTTAACTCTATTTGTCTTCTACATAGTTATCAATTTTGTGAGCCCTACTGTATTTCACTTAAATTTGCCTAGTGTATTATTGTCCTCTCAGTTTCTTTCTAATCTCTTTGTTTTATATGTGTCTCTCATGTAAGCATAGTGTTAAATGCTGATTTTCAGACAATCTAAGACTCCTTGCCTTTTAATAGATGTGTTAATCTGTATACGTTTATTGATGTGATTGATATTCTAGACTAAATTCTGTCATATTTTACATTATATTTGAATGTACACGTCTTGATACATATAGTCTTTTATCGTGTGGGCTACTTTATTTACTTTTGTTTCTTCTCTTTTTCTGACTCCCTCTTCTCCTCCTCCTCCTTTTCTTCTCCCTTCTCCTTCTTTTCTTTTCCTTTCTCCTTCCCTTCTTCTTCTTCTTCTTCTTTTTAATATCCTTCTCTACAAAGCAGAAGAGAGAACTCTTCATGAATTCAGGTGTCAAAATAGGATTTCTAATTAGGAAAAGTCAACAATTCTGTACTGTAATAGAGCCTATCTATAGATGGCTGCATAGACCACCAGATATGGCTGCTACTACCTTGGTCATTGAAATCTTGCTACTGAGTAATAAGACTGTGTTCCTTGGTGTTACACTGGTCTTAGATGTGGTCAATTAAAGGACTGCTTATTTAATTCCCTGAACATACTCCTGCAGTATCATGAAGGCACCACACTCAGAATTTAGGAAGTGTGGTTGATGCGTGGCTCACCTCTCCAGGCTCGTTAAAACATTTCAAATTACCAGTCCTTTGTACTCGCGACTCTCTCTTTCAGCCTGAGGAAGAGCAATGTGCAGGGAAGTAGAATGATTTTACAAAGGACTCCAGTGCTGTTGTGGAGAGGGGAGGGAAGTGAACATTAAAGAAACAAAACCAAAACAGTCATTTGTTACCATTTCAAAATGCTGCTGGATTTGCCATCAGTGTGGCAGTGCAGCTTCATATGCAAACACAAGCTTCTTTAAGAACAATCTTTGTACCTGAACAGAAAACAGTTTGTCTTTTCAGGCAGGAAACCTAATGCAGGGCTTACCCAGAGATATATTTTCCACCATGTGGCCGGGACAATAAACATGGGGCTTTTGATCTGGGTGGTAATAGTGGCAGAGCCAGAGTTCTAAAAGGAGAAAAATGGGAAACAAATCTGCCAGAGGTGAGTTTGTGCCCTCAGGGTATTTTTGCATGTCTAGAGTTCACCAAGCAAAGCCAGAGAGATTTCAAATAAACATGTCTAAAGGAGTCATAAAAATCCTAACCAGTGTGATAGCTTAAATCCCAATGTCAAAACACAGAAATGCATGGCCTACATCACATGAAACTTCTTTGGCCCCGGGTTTATAAATTAAACTTCTTTCAAACTCCTATTTTTACAAGCATAAATTTATAAATATCCCTCCTCCCTACTACCATCTTCATATTCTAAATAACAGCAACATTATCTTCTGGTGCTGCAGGTGGAATAATTTTGTAACTAAAATGGAGGCAAAAAGTATGCTAACAGTGAACCTTTTCTAATTTTCATTAGGACACAATTGCATACCATTGTCACAGCATAAGTGTCCTTTACACTTGTTGCTTTAAAACTTTATCCTAGAAATCACTGCAATTCATTATTTTACATGTTCCCTTCATTTACAAATCAAAATGCCAAAGAGAAGCTCAGTTTATTTCAGCGCTGTTGGAAGAGAGTACTGTTATTAGGAAATGTGAGTGGGTTGAAGCGGGACTCCCTGTGGAGTTAACTTGGCAGAGCTTGAGTTCCTGGCTCAACCTGATATTAAAAGTGAGTCATCAGTTTACCCACACAGCAGGGTCTTCACTTTGTACTTCTCAATCTGAGCAACTCAGCAGCGGGTCCAAAGATGGAAGGTTAGTTTCTATAATTAATAATCAAGTGAAAGAAATTAATCTCATTTATTTTGAGAATAATTTTATTATTCATAAATTCCTAATGTCTGAAAAATAATAAGAACACAAATACAATCTATATCAAGAAATTCAGTTCGCATATTCAGTGTGATTTATTTCCACTAGAGGCCAAAGGCATCTCCATTCACATGAAAGTGATTTTTTTCCCCCCTTTACATACATTGAGACATTGGAAGGGCAAAAGTTTCAGGCACCTCTATCCTGTGTTAGCTCATAGTTTTAGAAGAAAAATCCAGTAATTGCTGTGCACTCATATAGAGATACGTATTAGAGCTATTATGATTATAATAAATACTTCCAGCTTTAATAAAGGACACAAACAAAATGATTTAAGGATAATTCCTCACTTTAAGAATTAATAGATGAATGCAATTTAATTTTTCTCTCATTTCATGTACTACATCTAAAAAATATAAGTATTGTTCTTAAAACTCAGTAAACCCCTAGTATATTTTTCAATGCAGCCTCAAAGTCTTTTGGTGAAATGACATAACATATTCTGCTTGTCATTTGAGAGTGTCTGTTCAAGGTGAAATGAAGTTATATTATTTAAAAAATAATAACAGTGACAATTCTCTTAAAGGTTGGTGCAAGATAAACTGCTGGTAGAACAAGCAAAATTGAGCACTTTAAGTTCTGTTCATATATCATGTACACATACAACCCCCCCCCATCCACACAGGTATATGTTTAAGACATGCTTTCTTAGAATTAGCAAAATCCTTCATAAATGAGATCTCATTTGCATTTCCAGCCTTGGCTCTCACTGTCTGTATGATGAACTCCAGCTACAGAAAGCTAATCTTGAGCAAGCATTCTCATGCTCTGCTTCTTTGCATACACTGATTTACCTTCCAGAAATACTTTTTCCCTCTTTTCTAATTGCCGCACTGAAAAGTATCTACTTTTCAAACGTTAAGTACCCACTCAATTGTTATTGCAGTCCTTTCTGTGCCATAAACACACATCTATTATAATAGTCATTACAATTACAATCGTATTTTAATTAGTTGTTAAACATTTGTCTCCAGCATAATACAGAGACCTCCTAAAGGCAGAAATGGCTTCATATTTATCTTTGTCTTGCTTCATTCTACTTCCTGGCCTTCACCATTAAGAAGCACTGCACATCCTGTAAGAGATGTTCTATTCATGTCAAGAGCCTACTGGTATATGGTGACAGTGACCTTACATGTCACTCAATTTCCTTTGGGACATCTCTTAATGCTTGGTTTGTACTCAGCCTATTCCTAGCAATCTATTTAATTTAACCTCTTACATGATTTCCTTCTAGCTTTACAAATTCTCACCCTCAAAAAAAAAATCTTACTGGCACTTCTACTGGGATTGAATGAAACATGTAAAATAGTTTCGAGAGGAGACTGACATCTTGGTAAAATTTGTCAATCAGTAAATCTTGTTTACATTCATTCTAGTCTTCCTAGAATTCCCTCCAATAGATCCTACATATTTCTTGTTAAAATTATTCCCAGTTATTTCATACTTTTATTGTAATTCTGAATTGTATCTTGTTAGCTTTGTATTTTCAATCAGGACAAACTAATGTCCAGAATTTTGTTTAAATTACAACTCTGTTTCAAAAACAAAAGGAATTAGGAAACAGACTCTGAATATTTTGATTTTTAGTTTTTACATCTTACATAGATATTTCACGAGCATCACAAAGTAAGAATTTTTATTAAAAATGTTTTCTAGTTTAATTAAGTCACACCAGAACCTATGGGTAAAAGTCAAATTTCTGACTGAATTTCTAGTCCCATGTGACAGTGTCTTTCAGGAAACAACACAGTATTCTGTAGAGTTCCTGGCACACCTTCAGTAAAGGTCATAGAAGTTAAGTGTTCCAGCAGTGGGCCCAACTTTTAGTAGCCTTCAAAGGACTTCACTAGGGTTTATCCTGTACATTACAACAGAGAATATCAAAGGCATCCCTTGAAAACGTTTGTGCAGTGAATTCTGACTACCTTTCCATGATAGTAAAGGCATTCAAATACTAAACTTTAGGCTACTATACCCTGTATGGAGTAAAAACAGATAAAAGCATAAATGCTAACAAACTGTAACTCTCTCTTCCCTCTGCAACTACACACTCTCTTAACTTTAGTCCAAAAAAGAACAAGAAGCTTATTTAATTCATTCTAATTTTCTTATATTTTTTCTAAGTTTATTTGTCTTAAAATTTATTGAAGTACAGCAGACTTACAGATAAATGCACTTATCACAAGTGTACAGCTTGATACATTTTTAATGAACTGTACACACCCATATAACATTTTCAGGACCCACAGCCCTTATATGCCCCATTCCCGTCATGACCCACCCCTCAAAGAATATCCACTTTCTACAGTTCTATCTGAACCAAACAGTTCTGCCTTATAATTATTTTTTTACTGTATGTAAATAGAATCATATGGTATGTAGTCTTTTGTGCCTCACTTGTTTGGTTCTTCTTGTTTGTGAGATTCAACATACTTTCCATGTACTTTTAGACTATTCATTCTCATTGCTATATATCATTCCATTGTGTGACCATAATCAATTATTTAGCTGTTTTCCAAAATCAAGTGTTCATGTATATGGAGTCTGTATGTGGAATCCGTATTCTGGTCCAATTACCTATTTGTCTATTTTTTTCCAATTCTATATTGCCATGACTAATGTAGACTTATAATAAAGTTTGCTATAAATGTTAATTTAAGTTTCCCTCTTGCTTTTTCTTGTATACAATTGTCCTAGTTTTAAAATTTCTATGTACATTTCAGAAAATATCCCTGTCCCTGCCATCAAAAGAAAACAGTACTGAAATTATTTGGGATACCTTTGAATTTATGGATGGCTTTGGAGATGAACTGGTAAAAATCTTTGCAATAGCAAGTCTTCTAATCTATGATTACATTATATCTCTCTTTGTTTTATATTCTTTAATTTCTTTCAATAACATTTCGTAGTTTACAGTGTAGAGAGCTTGCACATATTTCTTTAGATACATTCCTGGGTAATTCATGTTTCTTAACTCATTTTTACATTGTATTATTTTTAAATTTTGCATTTTTTATATAGAACTAACATTGGTTTTGGACTATTATAATTATATACCTTCAACTTGATACACTAATGTATTAATACTTATACCTTTTCTGTAGATTCATTTGGAATTTGATGTAAAAATATCAAATGGTCTATGAATAATGTCAGTTTTATTATTTTCCTCAAATATAATGCATTTACTAATTTCTTTTTTTAAAACATATCTTTGTATTTGAAACATAACTAAAAATTATAAGAATGTCTAGTATGCCCTTTACACAATTCAGTGTTTACATTTTACCACAATTGCTTTATTATTCTTCTCCTATCCTCCCTCTCCTTTCCTCTCCTCTACTTTCTCTATCTTTTGTATATGTTTGTGTGTGCACATACATGTGCATGTATACATGTACAGGGACACACATTCATGGATACATGTATACATATATACTAACATATATGTATTAATATATTTGGAGAAACCAAGTCTCTTTAACAACAAATACTTCAGTAGACATTTCCTGAGAACAAGGATATTTTCTTACATGGTCACAGTAAAATAATCAACATCAGAAGCTTTAATATAATTACAATAATATTATTTATTTGTATGTATATGTATGTATATTTGTGTACATATCTAACCAGTTAATAGCTCCTATTCCAATCTGACAGCACAGGGTGTATTCTAGTTTCTCTCCTTTTGATATATTTAACTTCCTTCTTCAAGAGTAAGAAAACTGCCTCCCATTATCATCAATATATTTTACACATTTTCTTTAAGCCTAGAATATACAATAATTAATTTCAAAATTGCTAACCCACAACGCTCTTAAAAGCAAATCAACTAAATTCACTTTTGTTAATATTTCTGAGGTTTAATTTACATACAGTGAAGTACACGAATGCTATATAATATTAGCCACAAAGTAATAAAATTTCCAATCTCTTTACTTCCTATTTATTGCATATTATTATTATCTACGATTTTGAGGTTATTTATGTCTATTACATCTGTATGGTGGAAATACTATATAATGATGTGTTATTGAGTATCTCTTCCCAACTTTGTATTCAGGGATGGCATATTGATCATGGCGGGAGTATTTACATCATGAAAGTGGGCAAATGGTAAAATCAGCACTTTATGTTTTGCTGATTGTCTTAGAGGATGAAGGAAAAAACGTTAATTAAAACAAACCAAATTTAAAATTATGTTGCTCCTGTGGCCTTTACATTATAAATAGCACAAAAAATGAGGAAATGCTATTCTAGTATTCAAAAATTAGTATCTGATTTAGCAAAGAAGATGCTCATGTCACTGATGAACAAATCAGATATCAAGTACGAACAAATTCAAGGATGGGGGTGGTGAAAGATAGATGCACATTACAGATAGTTCCTACTCTCGACAACATGCTGGTTTCCTTCCCAACTGTCATTCTGGCTGACTTAGAGAGACTACAGGATCAACACTAGATACAGAGGCAATTCCCAAAACTGTGTAAGTTCTAACCCTTAGGAGTAATCCTTTGTTCTGTATTATACACAGTAGTTCTGATTCTCTGATTAAATTCCAAGTGGAATGCTAGGTTTTGTACATTTTAAGGCAACATATTTCTGATGAGTTTTGATCACCTATAGGAAGTCTATGTTGATTATTTTCACCTTTTCTTATATAGTATCTTAATAGGATGCTAAATGTATCCCTTTGCCTTACTTTTTGTTAAAATTAGATTTTCCAAAACTATTGTCAAATGGTTCCTATAGGGATGAAGGATAGACTAAGATTTTTTTTTAATTAATTAATTTAATGTATTTATTTATTTTTGGCTGCGTTGGGTCTTCGTTGCTGCGCATGGGCTTTCTCTAATTGTGGCAAGCGGGGGCTACTCTTCGTTGCAGTGCGCAGGCCTCTCCTTGTGGTGACTTCTCTTGTTGCAGAGCACGGGCTCTAGGCACGCAGGCTTCAGTAGGTGTGGCACACGGTCTCAGTAGTTGTGGCTCGCAGGCTCTAAAGTGCAGGCTCAGTAGTTGTGGCAGACGGGCTTAGTTGCTCTGTGGCATGTGGGATCTTCCTTGACCAGGGATCAAACCTGTGTCCCCTGCATTGGCAGGCAGATTCTTAACCACTGCGCCACCAGGGAAGTCCCATGGACTAAGATATTTTGTCCAAACTTCACAATTGAAGAGATCTCGCTTTTGTTCTACAAGATGGCCCATTTTCTTAAAACAGGGTTCAGCCACAACTTAACCTGCTTGAAGACAATTGTTACCACCAGTTTTAAACTTCTCTATTTTCTTTATAAACTATGTCACAGGCTGCTGTCATCAAAGGACACAACCTTTGCCTTCCAAGTTGATGGGACCACACTTAAATGCTTATTTGGTCAGTGCTTTTGAGATTTGCAACTTCTTTTTCCCACCAGGTACTTTCTATGCCTTCTTCCTCCATCTCACAATACCACGGTCTTGTTAGGTATCAGCCCTGCTGACAGCATATCTCCTCTATTGTGGACCCTTTTCTATAAATAAACATTTGTCAGAGCTTTCTGAGATGTGGCACCAATTGATCTGATAATTGACCAAGACAGAGAGAACTGGCATCTGATGACAAGGGAGACTGAGACATTAAACCAGTCAGCCCTAAGCTGGGGAAATGTTATTATCTCTCTCACAAAGAATCCTTCATAGTCTTAAGAAATCGAAGATGGTACAAACAGATGGAAAGATATACCATGTTCTTGGACTGGAAGAATCAATATTGTCAAAATGACTATACTACCCAAGGCAATCTGCAGATTCAATGCAATCCCTATCAAATTACCAATGGCATTTTTCACAGAACCAGAACAAAAAATTTTTAATTTGTATGGAAACACAAAAGATCCCGAATAGCCAAAACAATCTTGAGAAAGAACAGAGCTGGAGGAATCATACTCCCTGAGTTCAGATTATAATACAAAGTTACAGTAACCAAAGAAGCATGACACTAGCACAAAAACAGACACATACATCAATGGAACAGGACAGAGAGCCCAGGAATAAACCCATGCACTTATGGTCAATTAGTCTATGACAAAGGAGGCAAGAATATACAATGGAGAAAAGACAATTTCTTCAATAAGTGGGAAAACTGGACAGCTACACGTAAAAGAATGAAATTAGAACATTCTAACACCATACACAAAAATAAACTCAAAATGGATCTAAATGTAAGTCTGGACACTATAAAACTCTTAGAGGAAAACATAGGCAGAACACTCTTTGACATAAATCACAGCAAGATCTTTTTTGACCCACCTCCTAGAGTAATGAAAATAAAAACAAAAATAAACAAATGGGATATAATTAAACTTAAAATCTTTTGCATAGCAAAGGAAACCATAAACAAAATGAAATGAAAAAACAACCCATAGAATGGGAGAAAATATTTGCAAGTGAAGCGACTGATAAGGGATTAATCTCCAAAATATACAAATAGCTCATGGAGCTCTATGTCAAAAAAACAAACAACCCAATCAAAAAATGGGCAGAAGATCTAAACAGATGTTTCTCCAAAGAAGACATACAGATGGCCATAAAGTACATGAAAAGATGCTCAACATCACTACTTATCAGAGAAATGTAAATCAAAGCTACAATGAGGTATCACCTCACACTAGTCAGAATGGCCATCATCAAAAAGTCTACAAACAATAAATGCTGGAAAGGGTGTGGAGAAAAGGGAACCCTCCTACACTGTTGGTGGGAATGTAAATTGGTACAACCACCATGAAGGACAGTATGGAGGCTCCTTAAAAAACTAAAAATAGAGCTATCACATGGATCCAGCAATCCCACTCCTGGGCATATACCCTGAGAACACCATAATTAGAAAAGATGCATGCAACCTGATGTTCACTGCAGCACTATTTACAATAGCCAAGACATGGAAACAACTTATATGTCCATCAACAGAGGAATGGATGGAGAAGCTGTGGTACATATATACAATGGAATATTACTCAGCCATAAAAAAAGAACAAATTAATGCCATTGGCAGCAACATGGATGAACCTAGAGATTATCATACTAAGTGAAGTAAGTCAGACAGAGAAAGTCAAATATCATATATCATTCATATACAGAATATAATTTTTAAAAAATGATATAAATGAATTCATTTACAAAACAGAAACAGACTCACAGATTTCAAAAACAAACTTATGGTTACCAAAGGGGAAACATGGAGGGGAGGAATAAATTAGGAGCTTGGGATTAACATACACACACTACCATATGTAAAACAGATAACCAACAAAGAACTGCGTAGCACAGGGAACTCTAGTCAGTATTCTGTAATAACCTATATGGGAAAAGAATCTGAAAAAGAATGAATATATGTATATGTATAACTGAATCACTATGCTGTACACCTGAAACTAACACAACATTGTAAACCAACTATACTCCAATAACATTAAAAAAAAAAAGAATACTTCATAGTCTTAAGTAAATGCCTGCTAGAGTTTGTTGCAATTAATTTTAAACTCTACTGTAATCCCTAAATTCAATCCCTTAAAATGTGTTGGGGAGTGGCCTGATTGTATGTCCTGCATTCTGGGTTTCTATTCCCATTCCAGTGCTCCCATTTCAAAGTAGCCACTTACAAGGAGCTGTCTCTATGCTCAACACCACATATACATTTCTCGTGTTCATTCAGACATCTTAGCTGCTTGCTGCCTGTTCTAGTTATGAAAGAAAACATGTACAACTGCCACCCTACTGGTTTTGTCTGCAGTGCCCTGAGACCCCGTCCCCCTACCCATCAGCAACCCCACACACCCTCATTTATAAAATTATTATCACCCCTGCATTACCTCCTCCATGCATCAAAGCAGAAGACTTGGCATTTTTCTACTTTAGCAAAATGGTATGGTTCCTGTGTTCGAGCTGAGAAATTTCACAGTTGGCCAAATTTTACATATCAGCAGACCCTGATGCTAAATTAACTAACAATGATAATGATAATGCTATTACTAATGATAAATTAGCTTTGGATTGAGTTTGCAAACTTTCCTGAAAATAGCTATGGAAATATGCAATTTGAATTTAATGATAGCTTTCTGGTCACGCTGTGGTGGAATTTGTTCAAGTTTATTTTTTGGAACTATCTAGACACATAGGTAGAAAATAATCTGTAAATCATATGAAAAATAATCCTTGTATTATCAAAAATACTGATCAATAAAGTACAAAATAAATTCAATTTTAAAAAAGGAAAAAGTAATTTTCAAACATTTTAAGTCTAGGTTTCCTTGCTACAGGCCAACATTTTTTTTTTTTAAAGCTTCTTTATTTATTTTATTTATTTTTGGCTGCGTTGGGTCTTTGTTTCTGTGCGAGGGTTTTCTCTAGTTGTGGCAAGCGGGGGCCACTCTTCATCGCGGTGCGCGGGCCTCTCATTGTCGCAGCCTCTCTTGTTGCGGAGCACAAGCTTCAGACGCGCAGGCTCAGTAGTTGTGGCTCACGGGCCTAGTTGCTCCGCGGCATGTAGGATCTTCCCAGACCAGGGCTCGAACCCATGTCCCCTGCATTGGCAGGCAGATTCTCAACCACTGCGCCACCAGGGAAGTCCCCAGGCCAACATTTTAACATTTATTTAATTGCTCATAAGTTCCAAAGATACACCTGATATTCAGTTTACTTTGGTATGTATGTTCAAAATATATTTGATCGATTAATAATAAACTGAAAGGCAAAACTCCAATCCATTTAAATTATTCCTGCCATATTTAAAAAGTTATTATGTTAGACTGGGCTATATGAACAGTAAGATAGAATTCCAAATTGAGTGTCTTCTGTGTCAAATATACTATTATTTTAAAGTGATTTCAAATTCATATATCAAATTAGCACATATGACATTTATTTTGAGAAGCTGACAATTCCAAATTAGCTAACTGGAAAAGAGAGATGTTCTCACGTATTTGAGAATAACTAGAAGATACTGAAGATTTCTGGTGTTTCCTGATCTAAACATACTCTTACCTCTAAAAGAGAGCTGTGTGAGCTTGGGTGTGATTTGCTATTGTTTTGAGTCAGGAATGTGCAGCTTCCCAGAATCCCCAAGGGGTCACCCCAAAAGATTAAGAATTACAGTTTTTCTTCTCCAAAAATGGTATAAATCCACAGATTAAGATATTAAACACTGTGATGGTTTATGAATAACTGTCCTGGCTCTAGACAGGAAGAAGGACCTTTTAGTTCTAAGTCAGTTTCAGTCAGTCCCCAAGGGCTGCAAATTTAGAGTTAGAATTATCTTGTTTTTCAGACGCAGAAAAATACACATAGCTGAAGTCTTTTTCACACTAGAACAGAAAATTCTGTATAATTGTATATTCCTACTATTGGTATCCAATCAAAATAAAAATAATTTCCCCACTCATCTACAGAACTCAGAGAGTGAGGGCAAATCAAATATAATAAGACAACTGAATATTTGATCAAAAATTGGCATTGACGTTCCACACAAAAGTCATTTTCTCTAAGAACCTTTCCCTAAACCTCCTGATTGAATTAAGCCTTGTTTCTTATCCTTCGAAGCACCCTTTGAATCTCTCCACTATTGGAATCTATCACTATTGAAAACATGTAATTATTTCTGTAGTTTTAATAACCTCAAACATTAGAATTAAAACTTCACCAAGTAAGACAGTGCTGTATCTCAGACCCTAAAACAGTTTCTAGCACACAGTAAGTACTTAATAATTATTAGTTAAATAAACAATCCAAATTTCAATAAGCAATAGAGCAACTAGTAAGCAATCGTGCTAGAAGAAGAATATAGGCCAAGTTATATTGTAAAAATGAAAAAATTTCTTTACCCTATTAAGACTTCCAAGTTGCAGCCAGAAACTATTAGGCTACTAGCCACTTCTGTCACAGTTAAATTTCAGTTTGGCCTCTAGCATAGGAACTATTGATGCCGATAATTCCATGGAAGAGGCAAGCAAAGAGAGGAGACTTCAGAATGTTACCAGAGCTATATATAAGTAAATGCTCTGCAGGAGAAAACTGGAAATATTTTCTTTGAGAGGAGCTACCCAAACTTAGCCCCCAACCAAAGTATTTCCCTGGCAGTTTTTTCTTTTGAAAAATAGAAATATTTTTCTTAAAAGAGATATCAAAAATAAAATTAAAAATTTTCTCCTGATAATTAGTTAACTGTTTCCCTATTTTTTTTTTATATCTAACAGTAAAAAATAGAACTAGGATCTATAGATATTGATGCATGATGCACACTGACTGGTCAGTATGTGGGGTCAGCATCCAATGTATAGGATTCAATAACAGAGGACCAACAGGAAGCAGCAGTATTCCTTGCTTTTCACCTTAAAGTTAATGAGAATTCAGAAAACCTCTGGAATTTTTGCTACATTATTTTAGTGTATATTTATTATCAAAGTAAAGGCCTGAAACCCAGAATGTTCTAATGAAACCACAAACAACTAGTTTCATGAGAGTGCACAGATAATGTCCAATTGGTCTTTGGAATCTAAAGTATCCACAAAATGCTGGACATCATGCCAAGAAGTGGTATATTGCCATTCATACAGACACTGATGCAGAGACAGAAATCTTTGCTTAGGGAGGTAAGAAGGGGAAATGTATATCATCTCAAAACCCACTCTGCTTCAGGGAATGCCATAATCATTCCCACATGCAAGGTATGTGCATGCAAAATAAAAATGGTAAAGCACTAGACAGCTTTGGGGGAAGAAGTACCAAGGGCTAGGTGGTTCCAGCAGGAGAGCTGAGAACCTGGGGATTCTGGGTGCTCTTTGAATTCTCTCAGAACAATTGAAAGTTTGAGTATCTACCTTCCCCTCACCCTCCCCAAACAAAACAAGTTTTACTACCAACGTTCCAATGCTATCCGATGCTAGTAATTGTTATGATAAATTTATTTCAAGATAAATCCTTTTATTCATTTTAAGAACTTTAAAAATTAACTTTTATCCCATCATAAATTTTATTTATATCACTATATCACATTTTATCATAATTTTAGTTTACTCCACATGCCATGCCATTCAAGTTTCCTGTTTTAGTCCTACTTTCTCTACCTTGACAGGGAATTTTTAAAAACCCACTGTTTTAACACAGTTAAAACACACTTTGAAATAATTTAGACTTGGATTATTTATGTGCTTCAGTTTTCTTTTAACACTTAAAGGTGGGCATATTAAAAGCATAAACATACACACACAGCTATACAAGGGAATGAAGTGTAACTCCTGGTAAAACAGCAACACAAGTAGGTTCAAAATAGAAGCATGATGTCTAAATATTTTCTAACTTTGCCTTTTTAGATGAATCACACAAACATAAACTTCACACTCTACAGCAAGCTTTATGGTTAATTTTGATGTGATTTGTAGTTAAAACACAACTATTTTTGGATCTTGGCTTCCCACTCAATATTTTTATGAAGACTATAAAGAGAAGCATTACCTTAAATACTGTAACACATTTCCAATTTGTTGCTTTGAAAGATAATTCCTACCACCACTGGCTATGCCTCATTATTTGTCTTTTTCAGAAATATTTTCCTGACCATAATATAAAAAACAAAAAGCAAAGTAAAAAATCCAATTCAATACGATGGAAGTTTAATAGCCCTGCGAAGTCTTGTCACTGATATTCAGAATACAGTTTTACTGCTATGTAAACATAAGCTCACATTTAAGGAAAAGTTTTCTGGTTAGTAGTATGTGTGTTATTTTAGCCGGTGGCTAGAGGGAGACCTTTTGTCTCAGAGCAATTATCTAAAGGAGAAATAAACCCTACACTTAAAAAAATTAAACAGATTTAAAGAAAACAAAAAATAAAGGCAACAGTATTAAAGTACAATGGATAGCTGGCATGTGATTTAAAATTTGTGTTCTTGTTTTTGTTTTCCTTTTGCATAAAAAGAACGGATAAAGACAAATCAAGCCAAGTTTAATGCTGGGCAAGGAGCCAAGTTCTGATGCAGCCGACACCTCAGATTTACTGTTTAGAAGTTGCCAGTCAGTTTATGTGAGCTTAAAGAGTGGCTATCAAGAGTGCAAAGTTTCATTTTAGAAAAACGGGGAAGTGGGAGGAGATGAGCCCTCACATGCAGAAGGACAAGGGTTCTCCTTATGTGGCTGGAGAACACATGGGAACTTTAAGAGACTTCTGCCGGACAGATCCTGCCTCCGGCCGGAGCAGCGACACCTCAGAGCTGCGTGCCACCTGCGGTCCCCTCCCTTCCTCCCCCTCCTTCCACAGCTGTGTGGGAAAGTCAGAGGCACATGTGAAAGAGACAGTCACAAGGAGGGATGAGGAGGGAAAAAAGCTTATCCTCTTACCAATTAGTTTGTTTACTTCCGCCTTTTCTGTCTCAGACCACCGGGTGCCTGGAATTAATATACTGAGGGCCAAAACCACTCCAACTCAGCCACAGTTTGGCAAACTGAGCTTTTGCTGTGTGGTTTGGTGTGCCTTTGGCCTTCTTTGTCTGCTGGTCAGGTAGTTAGTTCTAACCATGAAATTTGTGGGCTAGATTCCTAAGCCTTCTCCTTACTCTTTTCATAGCATAGAGCTTGGAGCATTAATATTTATTTAAAAATCAGAATCCTTGAGTGTTGGGAAAAAATTTATGGAGCTTAGATGCCCTTCCTCTGGAGGTATATGCTGGAGAGACTGATTTCCTGGGACCTTTGCCAGAGGACGGTTCAACTTAATCATAAAAAGCCACTGGTGTCATTGAGCCCATCCCTGGTATGAACTTTTTTAGCTGTGAGTCTAGAGGTCCTGATCACACACTAGGCCTTCTATAACCCTGAGGTAGGCTCTGAGGGTGTGTGGTCTGTACACTGCAGACTCCAGTGTCCGGGTTAGAAAAATAGGCAGCAGCTTTCTTAGAACATTACAGTCATTTTTTAATTTACTCTTGCCTAACGTTAAAGGCCAATATTTTATTTTTTATGTTGCACATTTCAAATATTAACCAAGATGCTAACATGTAGAAAAGGTACACTTTGTAGCAAAAGGAGAATAAGTTAAAAAAAACACAAAACAAAAAAACCCAGCTTCTGATTTTTATTCAGGGATCTCAAAGTACCGCCAATAGTAACCTAATGAAGCATCCTGCTGATTTTCACGATGTGGCTCTTGGATAACTAGAACCCATGAAGGTGTTCCAGGTGGTCTGGGACAAGCCCAAAATGCAAGTTACATACACGCAACAACATATTCTTATAAATGTATTTTCCACTGTAGATCTGAGTCTGTGCTGGAAAGCACGAAAATGAATGTTTAAAAAAAAAAAAAAATCTAACCACAATAATTATTACAGAGCCAAGCAAAAACACCACAAAATGGTACTGAGGGCTTTGTGATATCAAAGAAAGTAATACACTTGAGTAGGTGGTCCTCAGGGCCTTATGCCCTGCCTAAGTGGTCTGTGGAAACCGCTGCAGAGCAGGGGAACCACCATAATTTTCCCAAAGTCTCTTACAGGTGAATATTTGTCTCAGAGAAAGAGCCACATTTTCCATTTTGGGGAGTTTTTCTACACTCTTACTACATGCTTTTATGGTGAACTACAAATTCTGAGCACATGATATGCAAAATTTACTCTTGAAACCCTTCTAAACTTAAAAGAATGTAGAAGTGAAGTGTTTTGAGTTGGGGGGGGGTCCACAGATATATGCAGACATCAGTATAATTTGGACTCCTACATTCAGTTGTCATGTATAGTCATGCTAAATTTGAAGCTAAGTTTGAGAGGCATCTTGGTGCACAGTGGTAGTGTTCAACAGATGGTACCTATTGTTTTTTAGTGAATATTTTTGGAGGATTGAAGCTGCGGTGTTCTATCAGATCAAAGGCAGGTTTGTGTCAAATACTTCATATTTGGATATGTGAAGAGATGGAGAGGGGACTGGTGGAGAAACATCTGTAAGACACGTACTATAAACACAAATTATAAACACAATGCTACTAGCTTTACAACAATTATCTCATTCATATCTCCCAATAAATCTTTAGAATAGGTACTATTATTTTCATTAAATAGATTGAGAAACAGAAGTTCAGAGAGTTTCTGAATAATCTGTCAAAAATCACACATCTGTAGAGGTACAAGGCAAACTTGGGCACCCTACTATAACGTAATCAAAGGTATTTCCATTATATCTCTTTTTAACCTGCCGTCCTGAGCTTTATCAGAGACTTTGACTTGACTCTTGTTTGTCAATATTATTATATAAATGGTAGAGACTATGCTCCAACCACCAATACTGTACAGAATTTGATCGTCAGATTTATTTCTACTCCCCTCCCTCTTTATTGAAATTCAGGGAGCACACTTTTCACTGTAACTGAAAGTCTGATCCAGAAGACATCTTTTACTTCACTGGCAATGGCCTGTGTGTTCACAGATTCAGGGTTAATTTGTCATTTGGGGTTCCTGAACAACTTTGGGAGTTAGTTAGAAGAGGGAGTCCTCTCTGGGTCTCTTGCTTCCTACAATCCTTGCTAACTGTGCCAGGAATGGAATGTTCTGGCCACTCTTTACATGAGTAGTTTCTCAGGGTTGTGTTATGCAACTGAGAGATATAACCTTGAAAGATGAGGTAGTAGTGTCCCTCCAGTAAACAAAGAACAGTCTTTCTTACTGCCGCCTATAAAAGTGGGTTCCTCAAGCTTAGAATTTCTCACCCAAGATGTAAACCCACTGTATATGAGCATCCATCTGGACCGTATCTTACTGTCTCACAGGATCTGGGGCAAGAGGACCTGTGGCAGGAAGAATTATGTTGCCAAGAAGATTCTACTCCTAATCCCTGGGACTGTTACTATGATGAGATATGCTCAGTATGTTGCCTTACAAACACACACACACAAAAGAATTCACTGAGGTAGTTAAGGTTACTCAATAGATGACTTTAAATTAGGAAGATTATACAGGATGATCAGTGTGAGCCCAATGTATTCGTATCAGTCCTTACAAGCAGAGGCAGAAGAGGCAATCAGAAAGAAACAAATGAAGAGAAAGTCAAAGAGGTTCAGAGAAAGAGAAATATCTGCTGTGTCATTACTCACTTTGAAAATGGAGGGTCCCACAAGCCAATGAATACAGGTGACCTCAAGAAACTGGGAGCAGCCCCTGGGCAACTGCCGGCAAAGAAACGAAGGCCTCAGTCCTATAATCCCATGGATTTGAATTGAATTTTGACAACAAATATCTAAATGTACCTGGGAGCAGACTCTCCCCCACGGCTTCCACAGACACCTTGATTTTGGTCTTGTGAGACCTTAAGCAGACTACCTGCCAACAGTACTGAACTCTGCCCTACAGAACTGTGAGATAATACATGAGTACCGTTTTAAGCTGCTGAGTTTTTGGTGGTTTAAATCAAATCCAAGACTCACCAGTGCCTAGAATTAGTAGATATTAGTGATAATACCCCTGTTGTGCTGTTACAGGCTGCATGGCATAATGAAGAGTATTAGAGCAAAGAAGACCTGGATTCCAATCCATCCTCCAACACTCAATAGCTATGTGATCTTAAAGTACTGAATTGATCTTTCTGAGCTCCTTTTAAAAACAATAATTGATAGTATAAGACAGCTGTGAGCTAAATGAAATTATAAATATATAATGCTTGCACAGTATCTGCCAGATTATAAGGTATCCCCTCCATCACTTCTTGTACCTTGTCCATATGCCTGCCAAGATGACACTTTAGCGGCCAAAGCATAAACAATCAGTGAACTTCCTGAACTAAAAATAAGAGATCCCTCAAGAAAATAACTTGTTTCTTAAATTGATGATCCAGTGTTTACATTAAGGATTTTTGTGAGAAAACACACACACACACACACACACACACACACACAGTTTGCTCCGATAGCTAATCTTATAAAACCACAGATATAGACTGTTAGTCTATTCTTAGATAATTTTCAAGTGAAAACTTTTTAGTGCCACAGTTGCACTGATGACTTTCAGGCATTCTTATTCTTCTCACTTCCTTTCCATCCTCTCAGTGTCCTCCCCGCTACTCTTGCTGCCCATGGGGCCCCAGCAGGCAGAGGCAGCCTTTCCTCCTGTTCCTTTCCAAACTCTTCTGTTAACTGCAAATATTCACTCAAAGTCGCCAGGCAAAACCCATAACCGCTAGTTGGAGCAGCTTTGGGCTCATTGAGGCCTAAGTGAGATCAATGAGGAGACATCTAGAATAAGCATTCATTAGAAGACACTGACCAGGGGCTTCCCTGGTGGCGCAGTGGTTGAGAATCTGCCTGCCAATGCAGGGGACACGGGTTCGAGCCCTGGTCTGGGAGGATCCCACATGCCGCGGAGCAACTAGGCCCGTGAGCCACAACTACTGAGCCTGCGCGCGTCTGGAGCCTGTGCTCTGCAACAAGAGAGGCCGCGACAGTGAGAGGCACGCGCACCACGATGAAGAGTGGCCCCCACTTGCCGCAACTGGAGAAAGCCCATGCACAGAAGCGAGGACCCAACACAGCCAAAAATAAATAAATAAATAAAGTGTAAAATTAAAAAAAAAAAAAAAGACAGGGAGGATTCTTAAAAAAAAAAAAAAAGAAGACACTGACCAGATAATATCTGGGATTCATGGGCTTCTGGCTTTGTCACACCTTCAGCCAACAAAGATTTGTAAAATAAGAAAGAAGCTTAGAGTCAAGCTCCATTTTCCATGCTGTAAAATGACAGCATCCATTTTACAGTTGAGGAAACCACAATGCAGCAAGACTACAGATACAGTATTAGTGCCCATGCTGAGATCAGAATCCAGTTTTCTAGGTTTCCAAAGCAGTGGAGTTTTCATTCTACCCCATCTCTAAACACATGGACAGACAGTGGCTCTCCTTTTTGATAAATGCTACAGGGAGACACTGGGGGATACAGAAATTAGTATTTTCTTTCTACTTTTCTATTGCTCTTTTATTTATTCCTTTGTTCCTTACCTATCCAAAAGAGAAGCCACAACAGATACAAATATATTCACAGCAACAGATTCTAAAGGATTGTCTTCTCTGCCAGAATCTTGGAATTACTGACCTAGCAAGTGGTTGAGGGGACAAAAAAGGAAAGAAAGGGACAAAATAACTTGAAAATTGAGGTCCTTGACAGAACATTGCCCAGAGGGCATCTTGCTTTCCTTTTGTACCTAGACTAAGCAAGGAAAACATTCAGCCTTCTACTGATGGGATTTTTCTCCATTTGCCCAACCATCCCTAGTGGCAAAGAAACTATTTAAGAAAAAGTCTTATTACAGGGACTTCCTTGGTGGTCCAGTGGCTAAGGTGCTGCACTCCCAGAGCAGGAGGCCCGGGTTTGATACCTGGTCAGGGAACTAGATCCCAAATGCATACCGCAACTAAGAGTTCACATGCCACAACTAAAGATCCCTCATGTCACAACTAAAGATCCCAAATGCCTCAAGGAAGATCAAAGATCCTGTGTGCTGCAACTAAGCCCCAGCACAGGCAAATTAATTAATTAGAAAAAAAAAAAAAGATCATGGCTGTGTATTTTTTAAAAAAAGAAAGAAAGTTTTATTACTTAACCAACATATAATTGAACTTGAATTATTTGGTGGAGCTAAATTAATGTGTCATGAAAGGAGTAAAAGAAATGTATTAGAAATTCTGCTGGTGAAGAACCTTTCTGAATGATGTTGAAATAGCCCAGGATGCAATACATATTTCTCACATCATTAACTTACATAAAAACATGCCATTGTCAAATTACTTTTCAAATTAAGTAGGCTGGATGACTCTAAAAAATGTTTAGCTTGACCCACTCCATGAAACAGTCAGGTTCACCTCTGAAGTTGTAAATATAAATCATGCTTGACTTGGTAATCTCTACTGACTGAAAACATTTTTGTATAAATGGGGACTGGGTAGTAAAAAATAATAATAAAGGAAAATAAAAATGAAGAAACCCAAGAAACCCAAAGCATGGAAAGCTGGCTTCCTGCAGTAGTTTTGCAGATTTAGGAAATCAAGACCTGTCAACATCCTTTATTCATTTCTTCTACAAAGTTCTTAGTATCTTCATTGACCTCACCTATATTTGTACCTCATATTAGTTTTCATTCTTATTCATATGTATTTTGCCTGAATCTTTCAGAGACTAGCAGACTAATAACAACAAAAGAATAATAGCCTAAAAATTAGTTTGCTCAATATCACTTCCCAGAGATCTTAGACATATGCATAGTCAAGGGCAGAACAATGAAGTCTGTATTTTTAAAACATCTGCCAACTTTCTTTGAACCTCACTGAAAAATAACGCCTGTCAGTCTTCTTTGGTAAAACATTATAGTTTTAAGATGCTAACATTTTTGCTTATTCTAATTCAAATCCACATTTTTTAACCAGACTTTTCTGGATGTGCAACGGAATTTTTTTAAATATATAAAACTTTTCCAAATGATCTTTAGATAATCATTTATTTTCTAAGCTTTTATGTCTTACACTTTCCCTCTTAGGACATAATTTCCTGTGTTTTTGCCACCTATTTCTGTCCTTTGCACACCTTTATGGACACTGATAGATAACTGCATTCATCAGTTAAAATAAAAGGACTTCAAAAGTTCTCACATTTGATACCTTTCAAAAAGTTAAGGGAGGGTAGGGGAGATACATCCTGTGCCTTAGCATATTGTATATGTTGCTGGTTAGAGGCGATAGTGGTATGGTTGTTGATAAAGAAAAATGCACAGACCCAGCTTGATGTTTTCTGAGACAGTAGATAAGCTTATCACAAATACTTCATCAAAGTTAATTTACCAACTGAATATTGCTCATAGAAAGAGCTAATGATTTAATAAACAGTGGGCAGTATATTCTTTCATGACAGTAATGAATAATTGATTCATAACTTTCTTTCTTTAAAAGTATATATTCAGAGCCCTATCATATACCTGATGATAGAAGAATATGTATTATTGTCTTTTCTTTAATTTTCCACTAACCTCCCCTTAACCCATTCTCATAATTTTACATAAACAGAGAATAAATGATTTAACTAAACTGAATTCCATAATTATGTTGGCACTTATTGCCAAATCTCGATTACTCACATATATACAGGTCTCTTATTTTTCTATCATGTTTTATTATCCATCATCACCCATCGTTACTTCATATCATTAGCTAAGGACAGGACAATGAGAGAAAAGAAAATAACATTTATTGGCTGGTTAATATGGATCAAGTATTTGATACTTTAGTATAGAATTTAATTAATCCTCACAACAAACATATGAGCTAAGTCATTTTACATTTATTTAACAGATAAGAAAACTAAGCCTGGAAGAACATAAGTAAATTATTTAAAGTCACATAACTACTAAGCAAAGAAGTGAAAGAAGTAAGATTCAAGCATAGATTTATCTGACTACTAAATAAGTTAGTAATTTTAAAATAAGTAATTCTTAATGGCTTAAGTGAAAGATGTAGAAAATCTGAAGTAAAATTTCTTAGCCAACATGCTCCATCAGTTTATCAAATAAAAATAATATCAGAAACAATTTGATAGAAATGTGGCTTAAATATAATTTAAGAATTAAAGCACATATTTCAATTTCTCCTATCTATTTTATCATTTTTGGTATACAGCAAACAACCCTTAGGAAAGCCAAATAACACCCCTCTTCCTGACATGCACCCACAAAGTTGGGTATATAGGAGAAGTAATGGAGTGGTCAGAATTGGAAGGCCCAAGGTCTGGGAGAGAAGGGAACTTCAGAGAGATGAGCAGACTTTCTACCCACTTTTATCCTTGGATGATCTACTGACTCTTGGTGGTGGGAGAGGTTGAAAATTCTAGCAGAGAATCACTACTAAAATAAAGAGAAACCATTAGGTTTTGGAAATCCTATAAACTGGGAGGAAAAATAGATTTTGTGTCTCTCAAGGCAGTCAGTACTTATGGGATCAAGATTTCAGAAATTAAAACAGTCAAAGTATGAGCAGAACACTCAATGGATTTCCCCTTAACACACTAGTGTTAGTCAAACCCCTCAGCTGCACAGGATGAAACACTGAGAAGACTAAAAGAAATTTAATAAATATGTAAGTTTTAAGCAGTCCCACAGTGCTCAGGAGATTAAAAATAGGAGCTCAATACCCAATAATGAGATGGACTACTAGACATCCCAAACTCTTAGTTAGGATGCCTAACAGGTGAGGGCTAGAACAGAGGTAGATCAAGCCTTACAAAGTCTACAAATAAACCCCATTATAATTGGTTATCAGAGAAAATATTGAACTTTCTTTGAAGATGGGAATACTAATCCTCATCTTCTGTAATGTTTCATACAAAATATATGGCATTCAATTGATAATTACTGAGGAGACAAATAAAAGAATAAGACAACAGGTACATAAATCACTAAATTATTGGAGTTATGAGACAGACTTTAGACCTAAAATAGGTAACAATAAGAAAAATTTCTCTCGATAATGAGAATATATAGAAAATAAAACAAACAGGAATTACAGAACTGACAAATACAATATTGATATTCAGTACTAAATATACAAATTTCATAGCAGAATGCAAACAGCAAAAGAGATATCAGTGGAAAATATCCAGGCTGAAGTGAGGAGAGAAAAGAAACTGGAAGATATAGAAAAACTCTTAAGAAAACATGTGACACAATTAAAATAACTAATGTATGTGTGATTATTTACTCTTTAGAAAAATGGGACAAAAAATAAGGAGACAATGGCTCAAATTTTTCCTAAACAGAAATACAGCAAGCCAGTGATTCAGGAGGCACTAGAAACATCAAGCAAGATACATACAAAGACTAGAGCACCTAGGTACACTGCCTTATAATTGATGAAAAACAAATCTTAAAAGAGAAAATCTTGAATGTAGTCAGATTAAAAAAGACTCATTACTTGCAAAGAAGCAACAATTAGATTTACAGCCAACTATTTTACAGATGTGGTGAAAGCCAAAAGTCAATGGAACAGCATCTTAAAAATGTAGAAAGAAATTAATTTCCAATGCAGAATACAATATCCAGTGATAACATCCTTTAAAATAACAGATACATTTCCAAAAGAATAAAGTGAGAGAATTTTCTATTTGGCATAACTATACTACAAGAAATACTAAAGGGAGTTCTTAAGGCAGAAGGAAATGATCAGTCAGAAACTAGGTAACACATGAAGGAATAAAGAGCAATTAAAGTAAATGTGTGGGCAAAATAATAATAAAGTCTTCTTGTGTTGCTGGGGGTAAATATCTGACAATGATAACATAAAAGATAAAAAGGGGTGAATTGAATTAAAGGACTAAGGCGCCATCATTATCAGGAGGGTTATAAAAGTACCAATTGTATTACACCATGAGAAATCAAGCATTTCATTTTTTAATCTCTATGGTAATCACTAAAGAGTAGAAAATGAATGTGTGCCTAATAAGTTAACATATGGGAGAAATAAAAAATAGTAAGACACTGGATATAAACTCAAATATATCTGAAGTTGCATTAAATGTAATTTCTTAAATTATTTTTCTTAAAAGACAGAGATTCTTAGATTGAAATAAAAAAAAAACAACTTCATGCTATTTATAGAGACCCACCTTGAATATAAGAATATAAAAAGTTTAAAGGTAAAAATATCATTAAAAATACATGCAGAAGCTCAATATCAATAAGACAAACAACCCAATCCAAAAATGGGCAAAAAGACCTAAATAGACATTTCTCCAAAGAAGATATACAAATTGCCAACAAACACATGAAAGAATGCTCAACAGCATTAATCATTAGAGAACTGCCAATCAAAACTACCATGTGATATCATCTCACACGGATCAGAATGGCCATCATCAAAAAATCCACAAACAATAAATGTTGGAGAGGGTATGCAGAAAAGGGAACCCTCTTGCACTGTTGGTGGGAATGTAAACTGATACAGCCACTATGGAGAACAGTATGGAGGTTCCTTAAAAAACTAAAAATAGAACTACCATATGACCCAGCAATCCTACTACTGGGCATATACCCTGAGAAAACCATAATTCAAAAAGAGTCATGTACCACAGTGTTCACTGCAGCTCTATTTACAATAGCCAGGACATGGAAGCAACCTAAGTGTCCATCGACAGATGAACGGATAAAGAAGATGTGGCACATATATACAATGGAATATTACTCAGCCATAAAAAGAAACGAAATTGAGTTATTTGTAGTGAGGTGGATGGACCTAGAGTCTGTCATACAGAGTGAAGTAAGTCAGAAAGAGAAAAACAAATACCATATGCCAACACATAAATATGGAATCTAAAAACAAACCAAAAATGGTCACGAAGAACCTAGGGACAAGATGGGGATAAAGACGCAGACCTACTAGAGAATGGACTTGAGGACACGGGGAGGGGGAAGGGTAAGCTGGGACAAAGTGAGAGAGTGGTAGTGTATATATGGACATATATACACTACCAAATGTAAAATAGATAGCTAGTGGGAAGCAGTCACATAGCACAGGGAGATCAGCTTGGTGCTTTTTGAACAGCTAGAAGGGTGGGATAGGGAGGGTGGGAGGGAGGGAGATGCAAGAGAGACGGTGATATATGTATATGTACACCTGATTCACTTTGTTACAAATCAGAAACTAACACACCATTGTAAAGCAATTATACTCCAATAAAATGTTAAAAAAAAAATACATGCAGATACTAACTAAAGTAAAGCTGGTGCCCTATACTATCATCAGTCATGTAGACTTTAAATTATGAAGTCCTATATATAAAAGAAATTTGTAAATATTAAAGTGGCAATATACTAGTAACACATAATAATTGTAAAGGTACATGTATCTAAAAAACTCCAAAATGCATAAATTAAAAATGGATAAAACTAAAATGAGACATTAACAAACCCACAATTTAAGTGGAAAAAAAGTGCATCCTACTATGTAACTGAACAGCATGATTAATAATCTTGGCCTGATTGACATATATAAAACAGTATACCCAGAAAGTATTTTTAAAACTTAGTTTTTAAAGTAAACATATGTTTCACATACTGAACTTCTAGCAAGTGTCAACAAAGGATTGAAATAATTCAACATATTTAGATAGAATCAAACTAAAACAAATAATTCTAAAAAAAATATTGCCGGGCTTCCCTGGTGGCGCAGTGGTTGAGAGTCTGCCTGCCAATGCAGGGGACACGGGTTCGAGCTCTGGTCTGGGAAGATCCCACATACCGCGGAGCAACCAGGCTCGTGAGCCACAACTACTGAGCCTGCGCATCTGGAGCCTGTGCTCCGCAACAGAGAGAGGCCGCAACAGTGAAGAGGCCCGTGCACCGCGATGAAGAGTGGCCCCCACTCGCCGCAACTGGAAAAAGCCCTCGCACAGAAACGAAGACCCAACACACCCAAAAATAAATAAATAAATTTAATTAAAAAAAAAAATTGCCAAAATATCTGGAAATTAAAGACTATATTTTCTAATTTACATTTGGACGAAGGAGAATACCTTTAGTAAAAATCATACAAATCAAAACGTACAAATTTTAGTACAAATCATACAAATCAAAGCTTAATGAAAAATTATTTTTCAAATGAACACAGGTGTAACTAGCACCTAAATCAAGCAAAAGAATGTTATTAGAAGCTTCACTGTGCCTTAGAAACACACTTTAGCAATTCAATAGTCAAAAAGAATTTATCATGGATATTAGACTAAAATTTGAACCAAATAATAAAAACATAACCTACCAAAATTTGTGGGATGTACCGAAAGCTAAAGTTAGAGAAAATTTACATCTTAAATTTATATTAGTGAAAAAATGGCAGAAAATCAATGATCCATCTCCATCTTATCCTTAGTATCTATCTCAAGAAGTTACAAAAGAATACAACAAATAAAACAAGATAAATAGGAGAAAAGATCTTATAAAAATGAGAAGAGATATTAATGAAGTTGAACAAAATATACAATAAAGAAAAATAAGCCAAACATTAGTTCTTTAATGGATACATAAAATTGACAGTCTTCCAGCAAAAGGAATAAAACATGAAAAAAATTATTTTGAATATAAAAAATGAAGATGAGGGTATCACTACAGATCTTAAATGCATGAAAAAATTATGGGAGGATTTATGAACACCTTTCTCGTAATGAATATGAAACTTGTTATTGAATAAAAAAATATTCAACTCATTTTTTTCTACTTTTAAAGTAATTTTTCCCAGCTTTATTGAGGTAGGATTGACAAATTAAAATTGTATATATTTAAGTCTACAATGTGATGTTTTGATATATGTATACATTTGTGAAATGCTTAATACAATCAAGCTAATTAACATATGCATCATCACAGATAGTTACTCCTTTTCTTTTTTTAATGGTGAGAACAACTGAGAGCTATTCTCTTAAAAAACTTCAAGTATATAATATATTATCATTAACTACAGATTATGCTGTACGTTAGTTCTCCAGAACTCATTCATCTTATAACTGAAAGTCTGTACCCTCTGACCAATGCCTCCCCTTTTCCCCCATCCCATAGCCCTTGGTAATCCCCATTCTATTCTCTATTAATATGAGTTTGATTTTTTACTTTCAGAATCATGTATAAGTGAGACCATGAAGTATTTGTCTTTCTGCACTGGTTTATTTCACTTAGCATAATTGTCCTACAAGTTTCATCCATGTTGTTGCAAATGGCAGAACTTCCTTCTATTTTAAGGCTGCATAATATTTCAACATATACACATAAATATTTCAACATACATATAATATATATATAATATATATGTTTTTGTGGGAGAAAAAGGCTGGTATCTACTCTGCCATTCTGCTGATGTCTTTAGTTAAAATAAACAAGTTTATAGTAAATACAATTTATCAGAACTGACACAAGAGGAAATAGAAAATCTGAAGAGTCCCTATATGCACTAAAAATTAAATTTGTAACGTGAAACTTTCCCATAAAACAATGACCTTTGGTGAATTCTTCCAAACATTTGAGAATAACGTCAATCATAGAAAAATAGAAATAAACACTTTTATGAAGCCAAGTTAAACCTAAACAAAAAAACTGACAAGGCTACTAGAAGAAAGGTACATTAATGGCCAAGTTCTTTAATGAATATAGATAATAAATCATAAACAAATATTAGCAAAGAGATCCCAGGAAATATAAAAACAGGATAAGAAATCATGAAGTTAGGTTTGGTCCATGAATGCAAAGTGATTTTAACATATGAAAAATTATTAACAAAATTCACCAGCTTAACTATTAAATGGAGAAAAATATGATTATTTTATTAGTTGTAGAATAAACATCTGATAAAATTAAATACTCTTTCATGATAAAAATAATAGGAAGCAAGGAATTAAAAGGACTTTTTAAACTGTGATTGAATATTTACCAAAATCCTATAGCAAATATTATGCTTAATGATCAAATATTAAAAGTTCCCCTACGAATTTAGGCATAAGCCTTTTACTAAACCCTGTATTCAATGCAATTAGATTAAAAAACATTAAAATGTTCAAAAAGAAGAAAGAAAACTGCAGTTATTCATGGATATACATTTTTAAATACATTTTTAAATGTAGAAAATCCAAATGAAAATAGAGTGTTAGAATTTACAAGTTAAATTTAGCAAATCACCAGTGTAGGGATCAATATAAAAAATCAATTGTATTCCTGTATACTAGCAATAAATACACGATTAGAAAATTAAACAAAATAAAACCATTTTGTTTCTAGTTCTGAACAAAATTAAGTAGATATATTTCACCCTATTTCATCCTGCTTATTATACCTAAATCAAGGATAAAATACAAACAGAGGACTCGAAAGGTGGTAAAAAAGAAGGTAAGCTCTCTTGAGACGTCAGGACTCAGAGCTGAGTTTCCTATTTTGTACTGGTTTGTTTGTTGTTTGTTTGTTGCAGTTTACTGGTTTGTTAGATTTTTCCTTCTACATATCCCAGTCTAGGTGATGAAGAAGCTTTTGCAGCCAAGATATGCCAATGGGCACAAACCAAAAAAAAAAAAAAAAAATCACACACACACGCACACACACAAGCAAGTTATGCATAAAGTTCTAGCTATAGGCCTGGGAAAGGAGCCGCCCTGGAGGACAAAAATAGTTTGACTACACCAGCTCTACTCCAGCCAAAGTGAGCAGAGCCCTGACTTCCATTCCATATTACAGTGAGGAAGTAGGTCTGCTCCTGGTTGGTGGGGAATCTGTAGAGACTCTGTGTGTAAGCATACACACACTACTATCCCAAGATGGCAGTAAGGAGACAGTTTCCTTTTCAGCAAGTGTGCATCCACAGAGGTGTATAGGCAGAACTGAACTATCATCACGCACAAGCAGTAAGGATACAGTTCCCCTTCTGGCCAGGGTATATCTGTAGAGATTATTTGTGTGAACACAGCTCAGATTACCATCCTGGTTTGGCAGTAATGAAATTTAAATAGGAACCTGAATCACATATAATACTGCCCAAAATATCCAGGATACAATAAAAAATAACTCATCATACCAAAAAACGTCAACTCAAATAAGGAAGAACAATCAACAGACATCAGTAGTGAGATGGCACAGATATCTGAATCATCTGACAAAGATTTTAAACAGCTGTCATAAAAATAATTTAATGAATATTTATGAACACTCTTGAAACAAGTGAAAAAGTAGAAATTCTCACAAAAGAAAGTAAAGATATAAAGAGTAAGCAAATGAAAATTTAAGAACTAAAAATACTATAACCACAAATTTTTCAAAAACTCATGTGGAGGATTCAAGAGTAAAGGAAAAACTAAAAAACTTGAAGATATATCAAAAAAAATTATTCAATCTAAACAAAAGAGAGACAATAGATTTTTTTTTTAAAAATGAATGAAACCTCAGGGATGTGCAGCACAACGGAAAAAAATCTTACTTCTATGTCATCAGAATCCCTTAAGTAGGAGGTGTATGGAGCTGAAAAAAGTGTTTAACAAAATAAAAGCTAAAAGGTTTACTAGTGTGATCAGGAAGATGTCAACTAAAAACATGAGATACCGCCATGCATCTATTAAAATGGCCAAAATTAAAGATGGCAATACTAAGTGTTGACAAGTTTGTGCATAAATTTAAACTCTCATACGTTGTGGATGCTAGTATTCATTGGTACAAACAGTATGAACACTCTTTGACAGTACCTACCAAAGCCATACTTCAAAACCACGCAATTCTACCTCTCTGTATATATCTAACAGATAGGTACCTATTTGTCACCAAAGAACATGCAAAAGAAAGTTCACAGCAGCACTGCTCTTAATACCACTAAACTGCAAACAACCCATATCTTTATCAAGTGAGTAAGTGTGGTGTACTAATTTAACACAGTACTATACAGAAATAAGAAAAAAAATTAAACTGTTGCTGCATGCAAAATTACATATCCCACAAACATAATCTCATCTAAAAGAAGCCAGCCAGACATAAGAGTATAAACTACGTTACTTCATTTCTATAAAGTTAAAAAACAGGTAAAAGTAATCTATTGTGAGTGTGGGCTTCTAGAATGCAGTAATAGTCTCTTTCTTCATCGGAGTGCTGGTAAAGTGGCTGTGTCCACTACACAAGGATTCATTTTGCTGAGCACTTACGAGTTATGTTCTTTTCTATAATGATGTTATACTTCTATAAAAAGTTTATAGTTTATGTATACTTTATTTTTCAAGTTATCTTTACATCCCCACAAATTTATCAATCAACCTCTAACAGTAATTTTAAAGTTTCAGAATTTAAGTATTGACAAATCAGTACATTAGGTTATGAAAAGGAGAAATAAAATATTGTTCTGTGCTGAATGAGAGAAAGTTTTAAAACTTCTTTTCTATTTCAACTTTAATCATTTTTCAAGAAAAATATCAAGGAAGATATTAATATAACCTGAGTTAAATAACATTAACCAGTGGTCTAGTTAAGTAAGTTTTGTCACTTAATATTGATTCTTAAAATTCTCTTTTGGAGAAACTCTAATATCATTCAATTTTGTGTCAAAACAGTTGAAAGTAAAGCTTGGCTCTTTCTTTAATTTTATGACAAGTCATTTGTTGACCATATGAAGACTCAGGTTCATCAGTATTTTTTGATGATCAAACAAGAAATGAATTTGACATCTTTTTGTGAACTGAAGTTCGTAATTACTATTATTTTTAAATTAATTTTTAAGATTTCAATATATTTTGGAAATAACCTACAGATAGAAATTTTCATCAAAATAAATTCAGTGTTTTTTAAGGAAAGAAGAGAGTACTACAATTTTCAGAACACATACTGGAGCCAAAATTGCTCGGGGTGAAGGCAGCATGGGTTGTTTTCTCTGGATGGAATTGGGATTTAACTGAAATTCTCATTAAAGTTTTTCTATATTAACATTAAAAGGCACTCAAACGTTAGCCTTAAAGGTTTGTATTCAATTTTCACTTAGATCACTGAAATAGTATTTTCAAATTTCTTGCCAATACTATTAACATCAACATTAAAATTTTTTTCTCAAAGTTACATATATACATAGTTCAGAAAATCAAATAGTACTATAGAGACTATAAGAAAAATAACACTCTTCTGTCCCATTGTGTATTAACTGATCCTGCTTTCAACTTTTTAAGCTAGCATTTATTCCCATATTTCTAAAGAACATAATACTGTTAGGTATTTTTTCATTTTAGCCATAACATGACTTCCTGGTATGGAAAACCAACTTCTGTACACTTTTTCTCCAATATGATATCACAATTTGTAATCAAATTCAAGCTCATCAAGAAACCCAAGAGTCTGGCTATTGTGCAGTTCTCTTTGCAGCATTATCGCATGCCCCGTTTCTTCTTTCTGCTTCCTCCCGTACAGATGCTGATATCATTAAAGTCTTGTGGCTTTGGGTGGGTTATCCCCACCTGCTTGTATGTGAGGGTTTTGGAGTTTGCAGGGAAACCCTGTCACCTCGTTTTGTTGTAAATATACATAGATTTGGTCGTTTGTAATTTAGTTGTGTTTATGTGGGGATTTAGAGAGATACAAAATCTCTTCTTCCATCTCCACTGCCATGCCATCTGCCCAGTATCCCTAGATTTACATCTAAAGCTGAAATAATGACACATGTTCCTACTTAATAAGTATATAAAAATTAACGTACATTACAAATAAAAATAAATACTGTTGAGGGAAACATAGAATAAAACATTGAAATTAGGCTTTACATAACAAAAACGAATCTCTTCCCAATGAAGACTCATATAATCATTACAGCCAGGGTAAAATGTTTTTCATCATAATTCACCGTTTGGCATTTACTTCCTGATGACTCGTATAATTTTCATACATCGACATAATTTATCTTCTCCTCTCGATTGTATGTTCACGTAGGGCAGTGGCTGTCAACTGCTCTCCACTATCGTACTGACCCTCTAGCACTATCCAAAAGTGGTACTAATGGTGACCAGTAAATGTTTGCTGAATGAATAAACAAATAAATGAACACACAGGTTCATTAAAATGATATTCCTCTGATTAAAAGCAAACTTACATATCAATGGGCAAGTTATACATAAATCTTGGAATTATCTTGTGTAACAGTCCAAAAGCACTTCACTGAAACGTTTGTTTTATTGATATATAACCTCCTGTTTTCTCTGAGCACAGAGATTCCCAAACAACTAGGTAGATATTATGTTACAGATAAGAATTAAGAGAGGATAGAACTCGAAGGACTCTATTTTCTTCCTGGAGGCACTTACAGAACAAGATTGAGTCTGGGATTAGATTGTGGAAGTGGGCTCCTTTCCAGTTCCTCCTGTGTCTGTGGCTTTATTATTCTGTTCAAAGTGAATTCTCACCCTATCAAATATACACATAACAACATATCTAACATGTTATGCCTACTGACTGAGATAAATTAATTTTGTATTGTTTTAGATTAATCACTTCCATATGATTAATAGAAAGGTCACTGTCCGTGGCACCATTAATTGAAAATAACTGATTAGCTTATTATTCTGTCATACTCACTGGACAGATAAAAAAAATAAAATAAAGGAAGCACCTGGACTCCTAGGGAAAGGAAGAAGATGCCTGCTGTAAGAGGAATATGGTATCTAAATGAACTCATATGTCATGACTGAAGAATTTCAAGGAATTTGGAATCAAAGAATATGGCAACTAGTAAGGGCCTTAGAACTCATTTGTTGAAAAACATTATTTACAGATCATATTTTGATTAACCTTCTTCTGGTCAGATTATTAATGCCTGAAATCCAGACGGGAAATATACCAGAAAAAAAATTCTACAGTGGTCACATAACAAAAAGTGCAATAAAAAGTCCGCTGAGTTTGAGAAGAGTGCTCAGTAATTGAGAGGTGGCATGATCTAGACCTGTGCCACCTATGCTTTCCACTTTGCACTGAGCTATAAAACTCAGCACCTCCCTGAATGTTCCTGTACTGCATAAAAAATTCTATTGATTTTAAATCTCAAAATGCATCACTTACAATTACCTTTATCATGCTTACTCTCAAAATATAATATATAATTCTATCATCCCTAAGTCCAACATGAACCTAGACAGCAGTAGGAGGTTACCGTTCAAATGCATTTTCCCTTGATTTTATCACTCACTTTAACAGATGTTTTATATACACACACACATACACACACACACACATATATAGCACAAAGCTGATGGATTTTGAAATCTAAAATCTAAAAAGACATATTCTTTCAGCTTTAAAAAGATTTATGAATCCACTCGTAAAGATAATGTTTATTTGGCCTACTTGTGACCACTAAAAGAAAATCTATTTTAAAGGAGAATACTTATTTTTTTTTTAATCTTGACTAAAGTTTAGAATTTACAACACAGCTATAATATTCTCTATTTTAAGGTAAGTTACTAAAGTGGATAATTTACGTTATTAAAATATTACACAAATGAAATGATCTATGGTTCATCATGGTTTTATTTGTTTTCATTTACACAATCTTAAAATGTTTCTTTAACTCACTTTTATTTTAGAATTGACCATACTATTTTTAAAGGTCAGAATGAAAAAAATATACCTTTCTTGATAAAGATTAATATTAAAAGAGTTCACATCATTTTTCCTTCATCTGTTTTTTGATTTTTTTTTCTTCCAGAGAAAGAAAAAAACATCTGATTCTCCTTCTAAAATTCAAATAGCACAAAAAACATAAACATTATAACTTACACTATTCTCACTCTCCATGTTTCCAGCCTATAAATAACCACAATTAGTACTTCAGTAGGTATCCTTAAACACTGCAAACATATGTATGTCATTTCCCTACAAATGGGATCCTACTATATACATGAATCTATAACTTGACAATCCACTTATCTCTATTTTGAGAATACCATTTTTGGAGTGACCTTATTTTTTATTTCAAGAGCAGGCATACCTTAAACTCTAACTGAAGCTAAATTTAAGCTGCTGAAGACACTTACATCAGAAGAACATAGTACTGAGGGTAGTAGGTGAACAATCTGAAGTTTCTATTTAGTTGACCATACTTTTTCACATTGGAAAATTGTGACTGGATTTGGAATAATTATGTTAAATCAGATCACTTTGAATCATCAAAAACACTAATCCCAAACTCTCTTCCCCAAATCTAAATTGGTGTACTTTATGTTGTACCTGTGTTCTGTTTTTGAAAAATTTCCTGTGGTTCTTCAGATGATATTACTCTATCACTAAAATCTGAGACCCAGTTAATGGTTTAGTATAATCAGAAATGGAGCTCACCAGAAAACAGGAGATAGTATAATTGATGAAAGAAGATCCAGTGAAGAACATTTTCAACTTTTAGAGTTGTGGAATAATATTTGAGATCCTATTACTATATTTGTCACACAAAAAAGGAGGTAAAAGGAAATCAGATTAGTACATTTAAGCTTTAGTCTATGGACCAATTGGTGTGCTTAAGCACTCTTTTCACTTTTATTGTGAAAAGAATTTGCTACTGGCCAGAAACTCTGGCAACTACTTAGTGGCTGGCATAATGGAAATGCTGGGATTATGAAAAGCAATGGAGGAAAGGAACTGTGAAAAGTTTCATGGCCACAAACTCACCACTCTCATTTGAGAATCTACTCCATATTTTTTTTTTAAACATACTAACCTTATAATATCCCTTTTGCAAATACTTGTTTTCATGTCACTCAGCTAAATGAAAAGTCACCAGGTTAAATTGAAAAATTAAGGAAAAACGTATTTTCTCATCATATAGATGTCCTCAGATTGCCCAATTTCATTTAGAATATTTTTAGTTTATGTAAAAATGTACTCTGGGCCATTGTTTTAAAAGATAGAACATTCCAAAAATCCCCTGGTAGAGATCATGTTATTAACCAATTGGTGCAATGTATACAAGAGACATGGGATTATTTGTATAAAAACTTACAGCCAAGGAATTTATGGCAGTAATATAAACTCATGAATGTCCTGTTCTGCCGGGGGGAATTCTCCGCAGTAGCTAGATGACTGATGATGTGGCAGAGTGTGATAACAAGTACAGCTGCTTCTATAAAAATGAAATCATAACAAGCTAAAAAATAAATCCTCCATAAGAAATCTCTTAAAGTGACAATCTAGTTTACTTGTTTTCCTCTAATGGGATTCTATCATCTACTTTTTCTACTCAACGTACGAATCAACTTTACAGTATTTCTGGTCCTGGGTCTTCAAATGCTGTAAACAAGGTAATTTTACAAATGTGATATTTTAAAGTAAAACATTTTACAAAGTAATAATATAAATTAAAGACAGGTGTACAAAATGGGGGTTTGTGACGAGTACACTCAAGGAAACTATTTTCAGGGACAATCAGAAAAATGTATCACTAATGACGGAAGGGTCCATGTTTCTTGAGTTCACTGTAAACTTTGATGATTCCACATCCCTTTGGGGGATCACTGGATATGAAATGTTTTGAACCTTTAAAGTTATGGGTGAAAATTCTCTTCATGGACTCAAACATCCTATGAACAGAAAATTAGGGAATGTTTACACATATAGGGGAGAATTCTAACTTCTGCTGATATACTGAAGATCTTTGGTTGGCTATGAAGAAAGAATTCTTAAGTATGCCCTAGAAAATTTGAGTTCTAGCATTTGACTTCACACAATTAACAGTACAAAACCCATCTCTTCAAGTATACTCAACTTAAGGTTGATTTACAGTTTAATCCTGAAAGAGACTTAAACAAATATTTTCTTTATAGCTGTCAAAATATGCTTGCCTAGGGTGAGAAAGTGTTACTATTAATTTTATCTGACCACTTGGCTAGGGTGGATGAGGATTAAAATGTTACTATTAATTTTATCTGACAACAATTATGATGCAGTAATTACTGAGATTGAACAACAAAAAAAAAACGTGATCTGCCTAAGCAAAGGGAAGAAATAGCAAGGGGTCTGGCAGTAGAGGCTGGAGTGTTCAGTAATGGTGCCAACTTCCAAATAGAGGGTAGAGGTGATCTTTGAAACCTCTATCAGCAACAGATGCTCCAGTGGAAGCAGTATGAGAATGGCTGCATCCATTAATTTATCCAGTTAAAAAAATTCCCATCACTTGCATATACTGTATTAGTTGTTATAAATGATCTTATATTGTGCAAAACTTACTCCTTAATTCTCAAAGATGTTAAAGCACATGCATCACTATATGTTAATGGTAACCTTTAATTTTAGATCATTTCTCAGCATATCCTCACTAAACTGAAATGCTATCCTATTCAAAATAATTGGATTTTACTACACCATAAATTAGCTTGACACCTTCATGTATGTGAGGATTTCTTAAAAACTCGGTGCCTATGTAATAAGTAGGGTAACAATATATTCTAGTTTGTCAAGGTCCAACTTTTTAATTGTTACCCTGACATATTTATTAAGAGTATCCCTTTCACTCTCAAACACCTTTGAATAATTAAATAATGTGGTTTCTGATATGAATACATACTTGGATATTTTTGGTTCCTTTATATTTACCTGGCTTCTCATTTCAGAATTCAAGCAATTTACTTTTAAGGCTGAAGTCTTTGTTATATACTGAAAACAAGAGTCCTTTAAGCCACGATACTATGTGTTAGCTATTCCATGTTAATTATCATAGGATTAGTGCTAGTAAAAAATCTAACTAAAACAATGATGTTAAATCAGATAGGGGTGTCAGAAAATCTTAGATACAGGTGTACAAAGTGCCAGGTTACAAAACACATACACACACATACACACACACACACACACACACACACACACACACACACACAGAGAGTTATGAGAATAGAAATTGCTCCCTTCTCCAAGCAACTCCAACAAGGTTAATTTAGGTAAAAAGAGATGTCTAAGGAAGTATTTCATTGAGATGAATCATATAAATTCAAAGTCTTAGACCAATGGACCTTAGAAAATCATCTGTTCCCATATTACTTATAAGAAAAGAGAATCGGGGGATTTTTCTTAGGCACTGGTGAAAGTTTCTGAATACAGAATACTTGTGGTACATTGCCCATGTACAGAAAGTACTCAATATGTGATGAATGGATGAATGAACTGAGTAGGGATAACATTTTCATTCTGTATCTCCACCTGAAACTTATAATTTTTCCCAACAGAAAAAAACACTATCAAAGGTGCATCAGTTCCACATTTCTTTGTTATAATGTGAATTAAATAAACTTTCCCTTTAGACTTATTGTATATTAATCTTAAAATGACTATACTTGACAGAATTCTTGAGAAGGAGTTACAAAACACAGGAGGGATATATGAAACTAGAGTACAATAACAATGCTTAGAGCCAAATAATCATCTTAAATACAAAAATAGTTAAAATGAAAGAAAATACATACATATTCTATTTTTGTAGATGTTATGTTTTTCCACTTAATTTGATAAAATATTGTCTTCTATCCTCAAGATTTGCTTGTAACTAGTCCTTTAGAATCAGTTAAAAAGCTAACCTATTTCAGAAGAGGTTGTGTTAATATCAGTGACATGTCAATGCATTTAATCTGCCCTCAAGGGCTATAAAGGAACAACTTATTTTACTATGAGAATCCAAACAAAGTAGCTAGTACTGTATATTTTTTTCTTTTACTGGCAAGTAATAAATATAAATTATAAGCATGCTGATGCAAACTTAACACTGAATCTCTAATTTCCCTATACTGCACAACCTAATATAGCATCATCTCTTACAGTCAAGTTTTACAAATATGTTCACCTGAAGTATTAGGGTATGAATTACCTAGTAAGTATTTCTTATATTTGAGTGGGAGGAAAAGTGTAATTGTACCCATTCTCTATGGCCTTTCTTTTTATCTATCAGGGATATTATGTGTTTTAGAAAAACGATCATGTTCGAATTAAACCTAGGCCATCTCTTTCCAATAACCTGGGCTTTATTTATTATGGGAGAGGGGATGTAGAGTTATATTTGGTTTGTGAAGTCTGGTTCAAGATTTTTCACTTTTTCTTTAGTTATTTTTTTTGGTTTGGAGTATTGGGTTATTTTCATGCTTAATTTTTCTGTGTTTACCAGCTGAAAGGCCCAATTCATAATGAAATATTTGTAAGCAGTATGCATAGTACCAAAGGTTTAACTACGTGGCTGCCAAGGACTGCATGCAAAATGGTCCAAGATAAAATGAGCCTTTAGGAGGATATTTGGTGGCATGAAAATGGAGGTTAATAAGGAAATGTGTTTCCATAAATGAAAACATTAATACTTTGAATTTATATAGCTCCTTTTCTTCAAATAATCAGAGCATTTAACCTCAGCCTCCATTTCCTGATATTTGTCATATATTTTGAGTGGTTTTTACACAATTAACAGATAAAAGAGAAATGCTCCAAATTTACTATTTCTCAGACATCAACAAGAGCAACCAGCCTCAGGGTCTAGGGAGCTACCAGGTATGGCACAAATACTTGTATGTGGATTCAGACTTTTTCCATTTATGGACATAACTCTTGGAGCTATGATCAAATAAGAAATGCTAGTCTAAGTATGGTTGTGTTGGGTCAGTAAGGATGAGAGGCCTCCTAAAAATGCCTGGACGCCTGAAGAAGAGAAAGATACAGGCTGGTTATATAATTCAGATCTCACCAGTGGGAGTCCTAGTTTCCTCATCTACTTTCCTGGTAATTTTTCTTTGTTCCCAACTCCAAAAGGAGACGTTTTCTTATAATGCTTCACACAAGTGTGCATCAAGACTGTATGAACAAAACTCATACCACAGCCAAATTCCTTAGAAACCATGAACCCATAAAGAGCAATCGTTTGCAGCCAAAAGAAAATCCATCTAGTCTCGAAATTAACTATTGTTCAGTTGTCCATCTTCTCAGTGTGCCACAGAATAAATATTTCATGAAATGAATACTATATACATATATATTTTTTCACTTAGTACTTAGAAAGGCCAATCAAAACCTTGTGAGGGAAGAGAAATCATTTAAAAAGATATATTTTTTAAAAGATGCTTTGGAAGACCACAAAGAACACCTTTTAAAAAAACAGTTAATAATGCCTCTTGAAACCTCTGGGTAAAAGGCAACGCTCTTGCAAACTCATCGCCTGAGATAAAAAAGGTTAAAGTAATCTCACAGGAGCGCACTAAGAAGTCATGGTAAGATGAGGAAGAAACAGGCATTTCAGCCTCCAAGGTTGCTTTCCAACAGAGTTGCACTCTCTCCTGAGAGTATAGGAAAAAACACCTGACCCTTGTTTTTCCAAACAGCTTGATTACACTATTATGTACTTTTTTCATAATTGGGAAGGAAAGATATTTTCTACCAAGGACAACTCTGCTTATAATTAACCTTTGGGATTTATATTTTTCAACACGAGGGATAAAGTTAATACAATGTAAAAAATCTGGTGCCAAAGGAACACAGGAATATAAAAGCTGGAGTGAATTCCCACCTAGCCAATCTGAATATTAGAATTCATTGCTTGCCTTCTCTTGGGGCAAGAAGTACACTACTGCCATAACCCAAAGGTCTCCTATTTTATTTGAATTTCTCTAGGTAATTCTGTAGTTGATGCATGTTCACAATATAGATAGAAGCGCTGGGAATACAGGGCTTATGTTTATTAGGAGTAGGTCTGTAAAAGGTGAAATGCACATTTTTTTTTTGGTACTATAGACCACATTTCCAACAATTAAGTAGAAAATGTTGATTCTCTTTGATGTGACAATAGATTTCTTTTAAAATTACTTCATCTTCTTATGCTAATATAGTTGCTTATATTCTGTTTTTATGACACAAGACTACAACCAGTTGAAATTTAAAATAGAGTAATAAAATGGAACCTTAAATCTAAGGAATGTCTGAACTACCACTGGGGCAACCCAAAGCTTATAAAAGAGCAGAAAGGCTTGGACAGACTGATCTGCAAGCAGCAACAACGACTGAAAAGTTACATGTACTTATCTTCTTTTATCTACTGCACGGGTCAGAGCACTGGGGTCAGGTGGTACAAATATGGCCCGCCTGCCTCATATATTTGTAAATAAAGTATCAATGGAACACAGTCACAATCAGTTGTTTATATATTGTCCATGGCTGCATTCACCTTTACAACAGCAGTGTTGAGGAGTCACAATAGAAACTCCATGGTGCACGAAGCTGAACAATTTTTCTATCTGACCCTTTACAGAAAAAGTTTGTCAACCCCAGCTCTAAAGAAATTGTTCTCAACAAGACAAACCCCAGATCAACACCCTGACCATCCAATGAACAGCCCCCCACTCCAGGCCATGGGTGATAAATGCCCAGTTCCAGAGAATCCCATAAAATGGCTCGGAATGAAACCGGCAGCCCCTGTGGAGAATTCTTGCCCTTGCCATTAAGAAATTTGCACTGATGTGGGAGAAAGCATAGATACAAGCAAACTAAACGAATATATAAAGAGCAGATGAGGGAATAAACAATGGAAGATAAAGTGTGTGTGTGCGTGAGCGCACGCCTGCATCTTGGCATTGCAAAATTGATGTGATCAAAGCCGTGAGAAGTTCCCAAAAGGGATGTTTCAGAACGTTTTCTTGTTTTTACTGAAGTGTAATGTACATCAGAAAAGTACACAAATCTCAAGTACATACATGAATTCTTATAATGCGTACACACCCATGTAAGCACCATTCAGGTATAAATATAGATTACCAACACACCAGAATCCTTGCTAGTGCTCTCTTCTCGTCATCCCTCAACTTACCAAGGCAAATATTGTTTTGATTTATAACATGTGGAAGGTAGCCTCTAAGCTGGCCCCCATTGATCCTTGCTTCCTGGTACTCACACCCTTGTATAGTCCCCTCCCACATTGTACCAGGACTGCTTTGTGTGATCAATAATGTACGGCATAAGAGATGGCGTGCCACTTCTGATGTTCATTTATAAAAAGACTGCACCTCTTCTTGGGTTTTCTTTCTCTCACGTACCTGTATCACTCACTCTGAGGGAAGCCATATCATGAGCAGCTCTATGAAAGGGAAAACATGGTGAGGAACCGAGGGCTCCAGCCAACAGCCAATTGAATGAGCTTAGAAGACTCTTCAGCTTATCAAGTCTTCAGAGACTATAGTCCTAGTTGACAGCTTGACTGCATTCGTGAAAGACCCTGAGCGAGAACCACCCAGCTAAGTCACTCCCAGATTCCCAAACCCTAGAAACTGCCTGTGATAATAAATGTTTGTTGTTTTAAGCTACTAAGTTTTGGGGTAATTTGTTAAACAGCAATAGATAAACAACACATATCAACATAAATGTGTTTTGCTTATTTTTGAACTTTATAAAGATGGAGTTATGCAATTTATGTTATTTTTGCCTTCTTTTACTCAAAATTATGATTATGAGAATCATGTTCGCGTAGATTTTTCTTTCTTCAATTGCATTCCACTGAGTAAATAAACCACAATATATTTATCTATTATCCTGTTAATTCAAGTTCAAATGGCTTTCAGGTTGTACACTGAAAAACTATACTTCTGCATACTACAAACTACACTTTTTGTGAACATTACGGAACATGTCTTTTGATGCACATTGTTATGTATTTCTGATAAATATGTATCTCATGATTAAATCACTGGGTCATAGAGTATGCAAATGTTCAACTTTAACAGACATTGACAAATCTTCCTTTTCATTCCACCAACAACGTATGAGTTTCATTTATTCCATGTTCTTGAAGCAAAAAAAAATTTTGCCATCCTGGGAGGTGTACCATAACATCTCCTTTTAGTTTTAATTTGCATATCCTAGATATGTAATAAGATTGAGCAACTTTATATACATTTATCATCAATTTGGATATTTATTTTGTGAAATATCTCTGCAAGTTATCAGATTTTTAAAATTGGATTGTCTCTACTTCTCTGATTTGTACAAATTATTTTATATTCTGGGTATGAATTCTTTGTTGGATACAGGTATAGCAATTACCATTTCCCACTGTTTTCATTCTCTAATTGGTAATTTTTGATAAGAGACCTAATTTTTAATGTAGTCCAATTTATCAAATTTTTCTTTTATGTTTAGTACATTTGATGCCCAGTTTAAGAAAACTTGGCCTTCTCCAAGGCCACAAAGATAATGTCCTTTGATATCTTCTGCTAATTATTGATTTTACCTTCTGTTATGAGTCTATAATTCATCTAAATTTGATAGTTGTGTATCATGTGAGATGGGGGAAAGGGTTCATTTTTTAAAATGCCACATAGAGATCTAATTGACTCAGGCCATTTAAAGTGAAGATTATTCTTTTCACATTGCACTGTAAATGCAACTTAGAAATAAATCCGAGAATTCTCTACGTGTAAATAATTTTCTGGTTTCTCTATTTTATCCAACTGGTCTATTTGATAATCCCTGTACCAGCACTACATTGTTTAACTATAGTAACTTTACAATCTTCCTATCAGTCATTAAAAGGTCACCCATTTTATTCTTCTTTAAGATTACCTTTGTTATTCTTGGTCTTTTGCTTTTCCATATAAATTCCGAAATCAGCTTGTCCATCTCCATGAAATAACCTGCTGATGTTTGACTGAGTTTACATTGACTCTATAGAACATTTCATGAGAACTGACATATTTAGAAATTGAGTGTTGTAAACAAAGAAAATGGGATATCCCTCCTTTTATTAAGTTTTAAAATGCTTTTTCAATAATATAGTTTTTTATATAGGTTTTGTACACTTTTTCTTAGATTTGTTCCTAGGAATTTGATTTTTTATTCTATTTTAAATAGTATCACTTATAAAGTTTTATTTTCAAATATATTGTTAGTAAAATAATTATAATTGCTTATTTATATTTAACTTACATGAAGTGACCATGCAAAGTACAATTATTAATACTAATATCTTATCAGTAATTTAAAACATTTTTTACAATCATGTCATTTGCACATGGTATCAATGTTTATCTTCCTTTTAAATCATTCTTCTATTTCTTTTCTTGCCATATTGCACTTGCAAAGACCTCCAGTATAAATGTTGGACAGACATAGCTTTACTAACTATCCTTGCCTCATTCCCAGTATCAGAGTGGAAGCTTTTAATATTTTATCACAAAGTATTATGTTTGCTGCATATTTCTGTAGATACCCTTTATCTCATTAAGGAAGTTAAATAATTCTACTTTGCTAAGAGTTTTTTTCTTTAATCATAAATGGGTGTTACATTTCATCAAATACTGCTTCTGATCTTTTTGGATGGAGTCACATGGTTTTTTTCCTTTTGCTATTAATATGGTTTATTACATTAAGTAATTGATTTTTTAATGTGTTAACCTCACATTTTTACAGTAAACCCCAATGGGTTGTTATTTCCTTTTTATATATTACTGGATTATATTTATTAATATTTTGTTTAGGAAGTTTGTATGTTGTTCTAAAGATATTGGCATTCTAATTTTAATTATTTTTGTACTGTCATGTCAAAATATTTTGTATCCATGTCAGATTGCGGTATCATCATTATACTACCCTCAGTAAAACACACTGAGAAGTTTCTCCCTTTTTCTAATCTCTAGAAAAGAAGTGAAGTTTGAATTAAAATTTTAATTTTTTAAACACATATAGGTCTATTCAGATTGTTTTTGAATTTTATTATTTATTTTTTATGCAGCAGGTTCTTATTAGTTATCTATTCTATACATATTAGTGCACATATGTCAATCCCAATCTCCCAATTCATCCCACCACCACCACCACCCCACCCCGCGCCACTTTTCCCCCTTGGTGTCCATACATATATTCTCTACATCTCTGTCCCTACTTCTGCCTTGCAAACCGGTTCATCTGTACCATTTTTCTAGATTCCACATATATGCGTTAACATACAATATTTGTTTTTCTCTTTCTGACTTACTTCACTCTGTATGACAGACTCGAGGTCCATCCACCTCACTACAAATAACTCAATTTCGTTTCTTTTTATGGCTGAGTAATATTCCATTGTATATACGTGCCACATCTTCTTTATCCATTCATCTGTTGATGGACACTTAGGTTGCTTCCATGTCCTGGCTATTGTAAATAGAGCTGCAATGAACATTGTGGTACATGACTCTTTGAATTCTGGTTTTCTCAGGGTATTTGCCCAGTAGTGGGATTGCTGGGTCGTATGGTAGTTCTATTTTTAGTTTTTTAAGGAACCTCCATACTGTTCTCCATAGAGGCTGTATCAATTTACATTCCCACCAACAGTGCAAGAGGGTTCCCTTTTCTCCACACCCTCTCCAACATTTGGTTTTTGTAGATTTTCTGATGATGCCCATTCTAACCAGTGTGAGGTGATACCTCATTACAGTTTTGATTTGCATTACTCTAATAATTAGTGATGTTGAGCAGCTTTTCATGTGCCTCTTGGCCATCTGTACATCTTCTGTGGAGAGATGTCTATTTAGGTCTTCGGCCCATTTTTTGATTGGGTTTTTTTTTTTTTTAATATTGCACTGCATGAGCTGTTTATATATCTTGGAGATAATCTTCTGTCCGTTGATTCATTTGCAAATATTTTCTCTCATTCTGAGGGTTGTCTTTTCATCTTGTTTGTAGTTTCCTTTGCTGTGCAAAAGCTTTTAAGTTTCTTTAGGTCCCATTTGTTTATTTTTGGTTTTATTTCCATTACTCTAGGAGGTGGATCAGAAAAAATCTTGCTGTGATTATGTCAAAGAGTGTTCTTCCTATGTTTTCCTCTAAGAATTTTATAGTGTCCAGTCGTGCATTTAGGTCTTTAATCCATTTTGAGTTTATTTTTGTGTATGGTGTTAGGTAGTGTTCTAATTTCATTCTTTTACATACCAGATGGCTTCACAGGGAAATTGTATCAAACACTTAGAGAAGAGCTAACACCCATCCTTGTCAAACTCTTCCAAAAAACTGCAGAGGAAGGAACACTCCTAAACTCATTCTACGAGGCCACCACCACCCTGATACCAAGATCAGATGGAGATACTACAAAAAAAAGAAAATTACAGACCAATACCACTGATGAATTTAGATGCAAAGATCCTGAACAAAATACTAGCAAACAGAATCCAACAACACATAAGAAGGATCATACACCATGATCAAGTGGGATTTATCCCAGGGATGCAAGGATTCTTCAATATACACAAATCAATCAATGTGATACACCATATTAACAAATTGAAGAATAAAAACCATATGATCATCTCAATAGACACACAAAAGCTTTTGACAAAATTCAACACCCGTTTATGATAAAAACTCTCCAGAAAGTGGGCATAGAGGGAAACTACCTCAACATAATAAAGGCCATATACAACAAACCCACAGCAAACAGCATTCTCAACGGTGAAAAACTGAAAGCATTTCGTCTAAGATCAGGAACAAGACAAGGATGTCCACTCTCACCACTCTTATTTAGCATAGTTTTGGAAGTCCTAGCCACAGGAATCAGAGAAGAAAAAGAAATAAAAGGAATACAAATTGGAAAAGAAGAAGTAAAACTGTCACTGTTTGCAGATGACATGATACTATACGTAGAGAATTCTAAAGATGCCACCAGAAAACCACTAGAGCTAATCAATGAATCTGGTAAAGTTGCAGGACACAAAATTAATGCACAGAAATCTCTTGTATTCCTATACACTAACAACTAAAGATCAGAAAGAGAAACTAAGGAAACAATCCCATTCACTGCTGCAGCAAAAAGAAAAAAATACCCAGGAATAAACCTACCTATGGAGGTAAAAGACCTGTACTCAGAAAACTATAAGACACTGATGAAAGAAACCAAAGATGATACAAAGAGATGGAGAGATATACCATGTTCTTGGATTGGAAGAATCAATACTGTGAAAATGACTATACTACCCAAAGCAATCTACAGATTCAGTACAATCCCTATCAAATTACCAGTGGCATTTTTTACAGAACTAGAACAAAAAATCTTAAAATTTGTATGGAGACACAAAAGATCCCGAATAGCCAAAGCAGTCTTGAGGGAAAAAAACAGAGCTGGAGGAATCAGACTCCCTGACTTCAGACTATACTACAAAGCTACAGTAATCAAGACAATATGGTACTGGCACAAAAACAGAAATATAGATCAATGGAACAGGATAGAAAGCCCAGAGATAAACCCATGCACTTATGGCCACCTTATCTTTGATAAAGGAGGCAAGAATATACAGTGGAGAAAAGACAGCCTCTTCAATAAGTGTGCTGGGAAAACTGGACAGCTACATGTAAAAGAATGAAATTATTCTGATTGTTTACTTCTTATGTCAGTAGTGGTAAGCTCTGTTTTTCAAGTAAGCTGTCAATTTTATATAAATTGTCAAGTTTATTGATGTAAAGTTGTTTAAAATATCCTATTATCTTCTTAAGAGCTGAAAGAGCCAAAATTATGTCCAGAATTATGTGTTATTCTTTTGCTTCTTTTTCAGATGGATAGTTAGATCATTGATATTCAGCCTTTCTTCTTTTCTAATATTTACAGTTAGGGCATTAGATTTCCCTCTAATCCAGGATTTTACAACCTTTGAACTAGTGACACGGGGGCCAGTTAACTCTTTGTTGTGTGAGATTGCCTTGTATATCGTAGTATGTTTTGCAACATCCTTGGCCTCTGTCCACTGGAAGCCAGTAACACCCGTGACCCTCAACTGTGACAACCAAAAATGTCTTCAGACATTACCAGAGGTTCTCCTGGGGGAAAATATCCCCCAGGTGAGAACCACTGTTCTTATCATAAATTTAGCTATACCCTACAGATTTGGTATGTCATATTTTCATTATCAATCAGTTCAAATTATTTTCTAATTTCCAATGTGATATCTTATTTGACATATATGTGTTATCAAGTATGTAACATTTAATTTTCAAACATTGATAAAATTTCTTGTTACATTTTTGTTAACGACTTTCTAGTTTAATTCTACTGAGGTCAGAGAAGATAATGTGTTTCAATTCCACTTTCTGAATTTTGTCTAGACTTCCTTTAGATTTTGGTAAATGATACAATTTTTAAAATGTATTTTCAACAATTATTCAATGGAATGTTTTATATATATATATTGTTTTTTCAATTAGGAAAAGTTTGTTAACCATGTTCAAATCTTCTATAGATGGCCTTATTGATTTCTAAAAAGCATATTCTATTTGCTTCTAATAGAAGTGTGCTAAAATTTCCAACTACAGTTTTAAATTTATCTTTCTTCTTTTATCTCTGTTCATTTTTATAGGATATATTACTAGGTACATACTAATATAGAATTGCTATATTTTCCACTTGTTGTCTCATTTATTATAATGTAATGATGCTCTTTAACTTTGGTAATATTTCTTTCCTTAAACTATTTAATCGGATATTAGAAGAGCTATACCAACTTCCTCGTGTTTGTTGATTGTATTACACATTTTTCATGTCTCTATATTTATTGTTTATTCCTTGAAAGGAGCATATATATTTTTTATTTTCATCTGAAAGCACTTGGGTTTTTTTGTGTTTTTTTAATAGGAAAAATGTTTCTTTTTTTTTGTTTAACACCTTTATTGGAGTAAAATTGCTTTACAATGGTGCGTTAGTTTCTGCTTTATAACAAAGTGAATCAGTTATACATATACATATGTCTCCATATCTCTTCCCCCTTGCATCTCCCTCCCTCCCACCCTCCCTATCCCACCCCTCTACGTGGTCACAAAGCACCGAGCTGATCTCCCTGTGCTATGCGGCTGCTTCCCACTAGCTATCTATTTTACGTTTGGTAGTGTATATATGTCCATGCCACTCTCTCACTTTGTACCAGCTTACCCTTCCCCCTCCCCTTATCCTCAAGTCCATTCTCTAGTAGGTCTGCACCTTTATTCCCATCTTGTCCCTAGGTTTTTCATGACCATTTTTTTTTCCTTTAGATTCCATATATATGCGTTAGCATACGGTATTTGTTTTTCTCTTTCTGCCTTACTTCACTCTGAATGACAGTCTCTAGGTCCATCCACCTCACTACAAATAACTCAATTTCGTTTCTTTTAATGGCTGAGTATTATTCAATTGTATATATGTGCCACATCTTCTTTATCCATTCGTCGATGGATATTTAGGTTGCTTCCATGTCCTGGGTATTGTACATAGTGCTGCAATGAACAGTGTGGTACATGTCTCTTTTTGAATTATGGTTTCCTCAGGGTATATGCCCAGTAGTGGAATTGCTGGGTCATATGGTAGTTCTATTTTAGTTTTGTAAGGAACCTCCACACTGTTCTCCATAGTGGCTGTATCAATTTACATTCCCACCAACAGTGCAGGAGGATTCCCTTTTCACCACACCCTCTTCAGAATATATTGTTTCTAGATTTTTTGATAATGGCCATTCTGACCAGTGTGAGGTGATACCTCACTGTAGTTTTGATTTGCATTACTCTAATAATTAGTGATGTTGAGCATCTTTTCATGTGCCTCTTGGCCATCTGTATGTCTTCTTTGGTGAAAGGTCTATTTAGGTCTTCCATCCATTTTTTAATTGGGCTGTGTTTTTTTTTGATGTTGAGCTCCATGAGCTGTTTGTATATTTTGGAGATTAATCTTTTGTCCATTGCTTCATTTGCAAATATTTTCTCCCTTTCTGAGGTCTGTCCTTTTTTAGGTTTTTAATGGTACATTATTTCATATTTTTATTTATAGTTACTTTAGAGATTTCAACACACATCTTAAAATTGTATCAGTTTTTCTTAATTTGTACTTTAAATATTTCTGCAGTAAAATAAGGAACTTATCAAATTTCAATGCCTTCCTTCTTTTGTGCTATTATTGTCATGTATTTTAATTTCACATATTCCTAAACCTCAGAATATATTAATTTTGTTTTAAACCAAAAAAATCTATTATTAGTTATTCATGTATTTAACATGTCCAGAGATCTTTACTGCCTTCTGCACTACTAAACTTCCATCTGGAATCAGCCCGTGTCATCACTAAAAATAATACTAGTCATTGTCATAATAGTCATCTTATCTATCATGCCCCAACATTCAATGATTTCCCACTTCCTATATAATAAAATCCAGATGCCTTAGCCTGACATTCATAGTGCTCTACTAAACTAACTTCCAATTCTGTCAACTTTCCTATCCAACTCTTCCTTCTGAGCTCACTGAAGGAAGCTCAGTGAGCTTCAGTATTTTTATCCTGATCATAAAAATATATACACCTGATATATTGACCAAGAAGGACTCATAACATGCAAGCAAAAAGCATCTTTATTTTTGTTTCCCATTGATCTTTGAAATTTTCTTCCAGGGTGGTCACCTTGGATGAAAACCTAGGTAGGTCCTATAGTCCTATAGTCACTTTTACACATCTATAGAGCCTAAATTCAATAATGTGAGTATCAGGATAATATATTAATCCACACTCAATCTAGATGCAAAGCTAAGACTTCTTTGCCTCTTCCCAGTTATGGCCCACTAGCTACTTGTATGCAACATAAGGGGTGGGGATGGGAACTGTAATTGGCTTCTTTTCCCTTTTTGTACACTCATTCCCCCATTCCTAGCTGCTATTTCAGACCTATTCCTGGCTGGGATTGAGGAGTGGCATTAAGGATATTTAAAGCGGACCTCTTCTCTCATGGGGCACTTTCAGACCTCTGTTACTGGTGATCTCACCTGCAAGCTTCTTGACCATTTTATCTATCACAACTCACTCTCCGCCTTCAGCTTCCCCTCTAGATGGCCCTATTGGACAAGCTCTAAGATGGACTCTAATTATGCTCTGCATCTGGTCCTCAGGAAGCACTTGGGCATTCTTCACCTGTACAAACTCTGAAAGCACAGCCCAATCACAACACAGTAAGCACATTCCTCACACTGCCATCAGGTGACTGGGTGGCCTTCTCTGCTTAGAGTTTCTTGACAGGCATCAGAAGTAATGCAATTCACTTCAGGAGACCCAGGAAGCTCTCTGAGTGGTACCACTAACAGTCTGCACTTCTGTCTTGACCAGAAAGGAAAATTACCTTCCTTCCACCTTACAAACTTAGACAGTAGCACTCAAAACTCAGTTATCTTTAAAGAAATTATTTTTGCCAACCTCCCTACTTTTCATCTGTCTTAACGTGTATGAGATTTTTAAGGTGTATAACAGTTTTTAATTCAGTGTTTGTAAGCTGTCTTTGGAATCAGCCTTGATTGTATCTAGTGCCTAAATTAAAACTTCTGAGTTAGTATCTGGTTATATACATTTGGCACTTGCTCATTATCAGTGTTCTTTCCAACCCTGTCCTTTCTCAATCGGCATTGTATTCATACTTCTATGTTGTAATTACAGTCTTGTTTGACTACAGCAACAACATTTAGGAAAGAATCTTCCAAAATGCAAAACACCTGAAGTTTATAAATTTCTAACTGCGAAAGAATGTATTCTACTATTTTTCTAGAAACACCACAGCATGGGAGCAATTTTCATTCCAAAATGTAAATGGTGTAAGTTAGATGGATGCAATCCTTGCTTGAACAAAATTCAGAATAGTCATCGCTAACTCACTCCAAATACATATTTTTCACTAGCCTAAGCTCTGAAGATAGATTTAGAAATCTGTTTATCATGTTTCTTTCTCTGAAGAAAATATGAATCAAGCATCTTTGCTGGGCTGCAATTAAAGTATAGCAGCAACTGTTTTTCTTTTTAGGTCTATCTGCATGCTTTACATGTTTTCAATGTAGTATAAATGGGGAGAATAAAAACGTTTACAGTCAGAATGAATTGGATTAGAGTCTCAGTTCACTATTGAATAGTTTTGTGACCCTAAGTAAACTATTTAACCTCCCTGATCCTCAGCTGCCTTACTATAAAATGGTAATCAGCAAAACTCACCTCATAGGGAGTTAGTGATTAAATGATTAGCCTACATAAAGTGCTTTACAGGATCACTAGCAATAGAAAGTGCTAAATAAATGTTACTTCCCTTCCATTCTCTAACCTCTTTTTATCTTCTCTCCTGATTTTAACCACGCCCACAGTAATTTTACGTAAGACTTTTAAATCATTTGGGAGAAAGTAATTTGGGAAAAAGTGACATTTCATTTAAATGCACTTTCATTATTCCTTTCCTAGATCATTTTATGGTACACTGTTAACTACCTACTCAGTTTTCTCATCATCCACTGGGCAATTCCTATTTGTTAGGAGGAATTAGTTTTCATTTCTCATCTCTATAACTGAGTTTTAAACTCATATGGAACGCAAATTTGATCTCATATTTGCTTCTTGTATTTCCCAATGTTCCACACAGCTCATTTTGAAAGAATGAACTTGAAGATTTATTTATTGTCTCTTCTGGGGGAGATTTAGGACTTTCAAGATTGGTAAGGCAATGTTTTAGTGCCCCTAGACACCAGTATAAACAGATGGTGCTTGCTCTAGAAATTGTGAGAATTGCGGGAACCACGAAGTGATATAAATGGTAAGCAACTAGTATGGTTATTGAAGATCAACTGTAATAGATAAGCCTTATTGATTTGGAAAGACAAAAGGAGTCTACATGGACTTCTAATAAGAGGACTAACATTCAAAATCATATTTCATAAGGTTAGCCTGTGTATAAGATCAGTTAAAGGCAGGTAACACTTGAACAGATAATCATTAACATGGACAAACTATAGCCTGGGGCCAAATCTGGCAACTTGTTTTTATAAATAAGGTTTTATGGGAACATTGTCATGCCCATTTATTTATGTAATGTCTAAGGCTGCTTTTGTTCTACAAGGCAGAGTTACATAGAGACCATAGGACTTACAAAGTCTATAATATTTATTTTCTGGTCCTTCACAGAAAATGTTTGCTAGCCTCCATTCTAATACACTCTGAGATTTATAGGGGTACGTTATTAAGACTGATCTTCAATATACAGGTTATAGTGATCTGGGCTTCTCTAATTTTACTTTTTTGTGAAACACGTCCACACACTGGAGACTGTGTTACCCTTGATTCTAAATCACATACCACCTCCTAATTCTATAATGCTCGCATTACAAAGAATTTTTCTTTTAAATACCTTTCAACTATTTCTTTTCATCATTATCATCATCATGATGCAAGCTAAAGAATTAACATGTGTTTAATATAACTCTAGATAAATTAGGTTTGGTTAATATGGTGTAACATATTAATTAATAGTTAGATGCCATCCTAGATGAAAATATTCTGTGGTGTTCCATAACGCTTTATACTCTTTTCAACATTTTATCAGATATTTGAATGAAAACAAAAAGCATGTTTATCCAATTTGTGTATGACACAAAACTGTGGAGTTACTATATTGAATGACAGAAACTGTATTCAAAAGGATTGCAAAAGGTTGGAAATATGGGCCAAAACTAACAAAGTGAAATTTAACAGGACTCAATATAAAGTTCTGTATTTGGATTAAAAAAAATTGAAACACAATTGTACAAATACAGGATGGAGAACACATGGCTAAACAGCAATAAAAGGTGAACGTTTTAGGGTTATAGTTAACTGCAAGCTTAATTATGAACCAGCCCTTTGATGTGGATCTGAAAAATGTTCATATAATCTTAGTATGTGCTTTAATATAATTATGTATTCTGTCCAGATGAAGAGGGTTAATTGTGCTGCATACTGAATACTGCATAAGTCATCTGGAATGATGCATTCAATTTAGGGAGCCACTTTGTAATAGGGATCTTGACAAATGCAATGGCTGTTTGACATTTTTTCCCCACCATAGACATTAGATACCTGCTTGCTCAGACCTTTGAAGCTAGGATGCAGGCATAAAGCTAAGCTCTAATCAGAAGCACCTGCAGTGGAGTTAGGTTTGGGAGCCAGAAATGTAAAGCAGCAGGGAATACTTAGAATTCATTCTAGCAAGGATAAAATCAGGGGCTGTAGATCCAATTTCTTGAGGCATCACAGTCAAGTCATGCACTAGGTGTTGTCAGCAGTGAAAGTCATGGTACCTGCTGAGAAGTTATGTTTTCCCAAGGTCAGTTCTATGTGCAATTTCAAACCTTGTTCCTGGCTATATATCTCCCAGGCGTTATGAGGGATGGTGATTCAGATCACCTCTAGGGGCTGCCTCAATTCTAAATTTCTCTATGCTCTATTTTCTACCAGTTACTCTTTACAGCCTAACAAATGCGTGGGGGTATATATGGAAAGGTTATAGGGCCAGGGATAAAGCACAATTAATGGAAGTAGAATAAGGAAGAGAAGTGGGTAGAATCTACCTACTGTTAAATGACTAACACTGAGTCCTTATTTTATAAAGAGACATTCAGGTTTTTAATTACCTTGTTAATAAAATCTCTCACAGAAAAAAACTTTGTGACACATGCCATAAAGAGACAGCATGATTGGGAATTTTAAAAAGTGAGACTATAGTGTAGAAACAGTGGTGGTTATGCTATGTGTAGCCTGGAATGTGATATGCCTGATGAAAATGCCTATAGGATATAAGTGAGAAAGAAGGAAAGATGTCAGTTTTTAAATTATTTCCATTTTATTTAGGCATATATGTTTTGTTTATTAATCTGGTCTGTTACCTGCAGTCCTTTACTTAGTATTCTTTCCATTTGTATTTACTGGTTTCTGAGTGGCAAAGTGGTCTTATGAAAACAGCATGGGCTTCAGAGTCAGGCTAGACCTGTGTTCAAGCCCCAACTCTTCACCATTAAGCCTGACTGTCACCTTGAGAAATTTACTCTAGCATTCTGGGCTATGTTTTCTTATCTGTAAAATAACAAAGAATGTGTCTTTGTTATTTTACAGATGTCATCAACAACGATGCTGTCATGAAGTATACATAAGCCAGCATGGGAAGGTACACAGCTAACATTAGCTCTCATGCCCACCTTCATATTTTTGCCACTGTCTTCATTTTTTTTATTTGTTTGCCCAAAGAAGATGGAAAATCAATAAGCTTTGGATAAAGTAAGTTTATCTTTTTAAAATTTATGTTCCCTGTACTCCAAAAACTATAAGACACTGATGAAAGAAACTGAAGACAACACAAACAGATGGAAAGATATACCACGTTCTTATATTAGAAGAATCAATATCATTAAAGTGAACATACTACCCAAGGCAATCTACAGATTCAATGCCATCCCTATCAAAATACCCATGGTATTTTTCACAGAACTAGAAAAACTAATTTTAAAATTTGTACGGAAACACAGAAGATCCCCAATAGCGAAAACGATCTTGAGAAAGAACAGAGCTGGAGGAATCATACTCCCTGAGTTCAGACTATAATACAAAGTTACAGTAATCAAAGTATGATACTAGCACAAAAACAGACACATATATCAATGGAACAGGATAGAGAGCTCAGAAATAAACCCATGCACTTATGGTCAATTAGTCTATGACAAAGGAGGCAAGAATATACAGTGGAGAAAAGACAGCCTCTTCAATAAGTGGTGCTGGGAAAACTGGACAGCTACATGTAAAAAAATGAAATTAGAACATTCTCTAACACCGTATACAAAAAGAAATTCAAAATAGATTAAAGACATAAATGTAAGACCAGACACTATAAATTCCTTGAGGAAAACATAGGCAGAACACTCTTTGACATAAATCGTAGCAATACGTTTTTGGATCTGTCTCCTCAAGTAAAGGAAATAAAAGCAAAAATAAACAAATGGGAATTAATTAAACTTAAAAGCTTTTGCACAGCAAAGGAAACCATCAATAAAATGAAAAGACAACCTACTGAATGGGAGAAATTATTTGCAAATGATATGATTGATAAGGGGTTAATATCCAACATATATAAACAGCTCATACAACTCAATATCAAAAAAACAAACAGTCCGATTAAAAAATGGGCAGAAGAACTGAATAGACATTTTTCCAAAGAGGAAATGCAGATGGCCAACAGGCACATGAAAAGATGCTCAACATCGCTAATCATCAGGGAAATGCAAATCAGAACCACAAGGAGATATCACCTCACACACATAAGAATGGCTATCATCAAAAAGAACATAAATAACAAATTCTGGCAAGGATGTGGAGAAAAGGGAACCATTGTGCACTGTTGGTGGGAATGTAAATTTGTGCAGTCACTGTGGATAACAGTATGGAGGCTTCTCAAAAAACTAAAAATAAAACTAACATGTGACCCAGCAATCCCACTCCTGGGCATATATCCAGAAAAGATGAAAACACTAATTTCAAAAGATACATGCACCCCAATGTCCATAGCAGCACTATTTACAATTGCTAAGATATGGAAACAACTTAAGTGTCCATCAACAGATGAATGAATAAAGAAGATGTGGTATACATATATAAACACACACACATACACACACAAACACAAACATAATGGAATACTACCCAGCCATGAAAAAGAATGAAATTCTGCCATTTGCAGCAACATGAATGGACTTGTAGGGCATTGTGCTAAGAGAAATATGTTAGAGAAAAACAAATGCTGAGTGCTATCACTTATATGTGGAATCTAAAAAACACAACAAACTAGTGAATATAAGAAACAAGAAGTAGTCTCACAGATTTAGAGAACAAACTAGTGGTTACCAGTGGGAGGGAGAGGCAATATGGGGGTGGGGAAATGGGAGGTACAAACTACTGGCTGTAAGATAGGCTCAAGGATGTATTGTACAACACAGGGAATATAGCCAATATTTTGGAATAACTAAATGAAAAGTAACCTTCCAAAGTTGTATAAAAAATTTTAAATCAATGAAATAAAATTTATGTTCCTATTCTACTACCTCATCTCCAAACCCTACCCTACTCTACCCCCATCCCATCCAGAAAATTACTTCCCTATTTTGTGCCATTTTCGCGCTAATATTCAAACCTGGCATTGTGAAGAAGACAGTTACTTATTTATATAAACATAACTTCATAAACCTTATCTCATAAAGAAGGGCTCAAAAGTTAAACATTTTTGGACATAGTAGGGGTGTGAGGAAAGAAAAGAATAGTGGTAAATCCTTGCAGCATATCAACAGCTTTAGGCTAACTCAACCGCAAGTGATTCTTTCTAAGACTGGCACCAACATACACAATCTTTTTTTGAACAATTCCTATGTGAACAATTACTGAGAAGAGATGAAAAATTTCATTTAACTTTTACAAATGCAGTGTGTTTCTTAGATTATTTCATGGCATATTTCCACAGAATGGAATTGCTTCTATTTAAAAACAATGGGAAATAATATTTCTAGAAATAAGATTAATATATATGTATATACATGCATTATGCATATGAATTAAGAAAAAATTGAAACTTCTGCAAACAGAATGAGGTGAGAATTCAAACTATATTTATTAATAGAAAAACAGTATTTTAAGGATATCATTGTTTTTTCACAGATGTAGTTTATTAGTTCTCCGTAAGTTCATATATTAAATGGTGGAATTAAACATATAAGACAGTTTAAATAAAAAAGATATCATTGTTTTCTAAATTACTTTAGAAAGTTGTAAATATGATACTAATATTCTTTTTCTTTAAATTTTTTTTTATTGAAGTATAGTTGATTCACAATGTTGTGAAATCTCTACTGTACAGCAGTGCCTCAGTTATACTCATATATACACATTCTTTTTTATATTTTTTTCCTTTATGGTTTATCACAGGTTATTGAATATAGTTCCCTGTGCTATACATTAGGACCTTATTTTTTATCCATTCTAAATATAATAGTTTGCATCTACCAACCCCAAACTCCCAGTCCATCCCTCTCCCTCCCCCGCCTTGGCAACCACAAGTCTGTTCTCTACGTCTATGAGTCTGTTTCTGTTTTGTAGATAGATGCATTTGTGCCTTATTTTAGTTTCCACACACAAGTGATATCATATGATATTTGTCTTTCTCTTTCTGACTTACTTCACTTACTATGATAATCTCATGTTGCATCCATGTTGCCACAAATGGCCTTATTTTGTTCTTTTTTATGACTGAGTAGTATTCCATTGTATATATGTACCACATCTTTATCCATTCCTCTGTCGATGGACATTTAGGTTGTTTCCATGTTTTGGCTATTGTGAACAGTGCTGCTATCAACATAGGGGTACATGTATCTTTTTGTTTTTAACATCTTTATTGGAGTATAATTGCTTTACAATGGTGTGTTAGTTTCTTGAGATATGGGGATATATGTTTACGCATAGCTGATTCACTTTGTGATACTAATATTCTAATTGTTCATCAATTGTAACAAATATTCCACATAGTGAAAAGTGTTAATAATAGGAGAAACTGTTTTAATATAACTGTTACTGTCAAGTTCATCTGAAAAAAAAATGCTAAAAGAGTCAGGAAAATATTAAAAAATAATGAAAGAGTCTAGCTCTACAAGTATTTACAATAAAATATAAAATAATTCTTTACAAAAAACGAAGTAGAAAAATTTAATGAACATAAAGGAATATTCAATCTAACTTATTATATAAACATAAATTTGAAATGAAATAGATGCTATTTTTCACCTAATGGATTGGTAAAAATGGATGTGGGAAAACTGATGTCTTAAATTTGGAGAGTAATTTAGCAATACATATTGAAATTTAAAATGCACAAGCCCTTTGTCCTAAGAATCCCACAGCCTGGAATCTATGCTGTACATACACTTATAGAAGTACGCCAAGATATTTATAAAAGAACTCTTATGGAAAACTGCTTGTAATGGGGGAAGAAAAGACAACAATGACAAGAACAACAAAAACTTAAATAATCATCAACGTTGGACAAATGTTACCTTTTTTTTTAATGATGAGATACCCTACATGTGCTGATAGAAGGTATCTCCAAGTTATATTATCAATACAATCACTGTTAAATTATATAAATAAAAGAGGTATAGATATCCACATATATAAACGTACACATGAACATGGACATATACTCAAGTTAGTGAGTAGACAATAATGTTCTGAAAAGAAATAGAAGAACATTTCAACAATGGGAAATAGGACTGTAGGTCTCAGAGGAACATATTTCCGTTTTGTAACTTTTTATAGTGAATGCACCTTTTACATGTGCATATATTACATTTTTTATTAGTAGATTTTATTTTTAGAGCAGTGTAAGGTTTACAGAGAAGTTGAACAGGAAGTGCAGAGTTTTCATATCCTACTATCTATTCCCACCCCCCACAGAGTTTCTCCTATTATTAACATTTTGCATTAATGTCGTTCATTTATTACAATTGATAAACCAATATTGATACATTATTATTAACTGAAGTCCATAGTTTGCAATGGGGTTCACTTTTTGTGTTGTACAGGTCTATGGGTTTGACAAATGCATAATGTTGTGTATCTGCCATTATCGTATCATACAGAATAGTTTCATTTCCCTAAAAACGCTCTGAGCTCCACCTATTCAACCCCTCTTTCCTCCTCCTGAATCCCTATCAACCACTGATCTTTTTACTGTCTGTATAGTTTTGCCTTTTCCAAAATGTCATGTAGTTGGAATCATACAGTATACAGCTTTTTCAGATTCGTTTCCTTTACTTAACAATATGCGTTTAAGTTTCCTTCATGTCTTTTTCGTGGCTTGACAGCCCATTTATTTTTATTACTGAATAATACTCCATTGTACGGATGTTTGTTTGTTTATTCATTCACCTTTTGAGACATTTTGTTTGCTTTTTCATCAATTATAAATAAAGCTGCTATAATGAATCATGTGCAATTTTTTATGTGGTTGTAAGTTTTCATCTCATTTGGCTGCACTGTACAGTAAGCCTATGTTTAGTTTTATAAGAAACTGCCAGACTGTCTTCCAAAGTAGCTATACATTTTCACATTCCCATGAGCAACAAATCAGAATTCCAGTTCTTCCATATCCTTGCCAGATTTGACGTTGAATGCGTTTTGGATTTTAGCCATTCTAAAAAACGCGTACTGGTATCTTGTTGTTTTAATATGCAATTCCCTAATGATATATGATGTTGAACATCTTTTCATATGCTCATTTACCATTTCTTGCAATAAGGGTGACAGTGATGACTTCCAAGCCTTTTATGTATTGGACCAAAAAGCTGAAATCCATATATTACATGTTATTTATTAATTAAAGATTGTGGGTATATAATATCTATAAAGTTACAGAAAATTGCTTTCTCCCTTCTCTTCCTTGCCTTGTCTTCCTTTTTTTCCTTGCCTTTCTAAAAATTCAGTTCTAAAACCATTAGTGGGACAAAACAAGTAAGGCTGAAGAAGACATCCATGTTGAAGGGTGGTCCAATGTGGGGTGTCGCTAGAGTGGGATAAGAGTATATACACACTGTGGAAATGGCACAAAGGCTAGTATGGGGAGTTGGCTTGAGTAGGATGATCAAAGTCAGCATCAGCAATATTGGAATAAATAGAATTCATGAGTCACCTGACAGTATGTAACATGAAGACTCCAATATCAATACTTTTGACACTGATGCATAACCGGAAACCAATCATGAGGTCACATCAGAAAGACTCAAACTGACGAACATTCTACAAAATACATAGCCTCTAGTCTTCAAAAGTATCAAGGTCATGGAAATCAAGGAAAGAAGCTGCAACTATTCCAGACTGAAGAAGATTAGAGGCATAACACCTAAATGCAACTTATAGTGCTGACCTGAATCTTTTGCTATAAAAGACATTATTGGAGCAATTGGTGAAAGTTCAGTGGGGTCTGTGGATGAGTTAATAGTAATATATTGATGTTAATTTTTTTTTTTTTTTTTTTTGGTGGTTGCAGTTATGTAGGGGGTCAGACCTGGTATTTAGTAAATAACAAAGCAAAGCGTTTGATTTGTGTATCATGTTGACAGCTTACTCTCAAAAAACAGGGGAGAAAAAAGAAACAGTACTTTGTACTGGGTTTGCAAGTTTTATGTGATTATTTCAAAATTTAAAAATTAAAGAAAAAAGATGATTCCAGCAAGGGATGAAAAATACAAAATTAAATGTTTAAGGCCTTCTAAATGCATTCTTTCTTCACAACTGAAGTCTAATAACCCTGCATCTGTTTTATTGGTTTTGGTGAGCTTGTTTTTATTCTTTCCTCACCTTCCTTAGAGATATGGGATCTAATTAGATATATGCAATTTAAGACCACTGAAGACATGATGAATGAATTGCGGTTTATCATATATTTGTAGTTTAGAACTCCTTATCTCTTATTTATAGCTAGGTATATAATAACATAGCTATGTAAGATATATTACAATATTATCTGGCAACTATAACAAGAGTAAGAAAAATAACCAAATTATCCTTAATGTAGAAAACATATTTTAAGACAAAACCTATTTTTTCTTTCGTGTGTTAGCAGTATTGTCTGCGATGTCAGCAGTCATATTTCAGAACACTGTTGTATAATAAAAGGTTAATATTTAGGTATATTTTAAAAGGAAGGGAGCAAATTTGGCCTTCCAGGTCTAGAAACTCTGTTTCTTGGCCAAACCTTATCAAAATGTGACCAGCCAGCAAGCATATTTATAGTATTTTTATCTTGAATAAATATATCGAATTAATATTTTGAAATAAAATATGTACATTTCAAAATTTATCAAATGTATTACCACTTCTCCTTACTGTAAACGGGAGGCTGAGGTCAATTTTGGAGGTGTAAAAACTGAGGTCCAAAGACACGTAGTGAGTGGAAGATGTCAGTGGGAACTTGTAAATTATACTAAATAACTAGCATTATTTAGTACAACTGTTATAGGGCCAAATGGTAGCATAATTTCATGCATACATATATTCATTTTTTTCACTCATTGTGTCAATACATATTTCTTGAGCACATAATTTAGGTACTGAACTATACCATAATATAGTTTGCTTACTTGTTTGTTTGAAATGTTGTCCTGACCCAGCTTTGAGGCACTGGCTAAAGAACAGTCAGATACTTGTCTTGAGCATTTAAGTCCAAACCCCAAACACTTCCCTTGTTGGGTTCTTATACCTCTAATTGCCCAAGGGCCAGATACCAAACAATTTGGGGGTAGCCCTTCTGCCCCAGAGCCACCCAAATTGTTCAAATTGGCCAATTCACAGGGAGTCTGGGAAATCTAGCTAACCGCACCCCACTTTCCATACATAAGCTGCCCCCCTACAGCTCCAGCTTGCTGTTAACCTGTCCCAGGTGCAGAGGCCTATTGATGTGACCCTGACTGGCAGTCTTCTCACTTTTGGTGCTATAAGTAACAAACGGTTCTGCCTTCCATCTATCCAAGTGTCACTGTGTTGTATCCTGCCATCAAAAGAGTCTTTAAATCTGATACAACAGGGAGAGAGAACGCTGCACAAGACCCAGTCCCTGATCTAAGGGACCTTTCACACTTATTGGGAAGACAGACACACAAGCTATCCCCATAACCCAGGAGATTCTTCCATTCCAAGACATGACCAGAACCATAATTAGAAGTTAGTCAGATGACTGGTATGAGAGGCACAGGGAAAATATTCCAGGAAGAGTTTTAAAACATTGCAAAGACTAGGAGATGAGAGAAAGTTCAATACACTCATAGAGCATTAGGTGGGTAAGTGGAAGAGGTAGGAAGGAGAGGGTTGTGAGGGATGACATTAACTGAGCAGGGGTAGACCCTACACTTCATTTTACACCAAGGTAAATGACCTGGATCCCATCTTGAGGCCAATGGAGAGGTATTAGGCAGAGAACTGGCCATGATCAGAATGGTATTTTAGAAAGATCATTTTGATTTTAGTCTGAAAAACAAATCAGGAATTTTAAGGCAGAGTGCAAACTGTACACAGGGGATACTAGTCAGGAAACCAGTCATTTTGGCTACGGTGGATGGTGGCATGACTCAGAGTAAAGGAAGCAGGGTAAGAGAAAGGTATGGCAGATGGGGGTAGACTTCACAATACACACAGTTTGTTTCCTGATTAAAGGTTTTTAGGGACTTTATTTTTAAACTTCTAACATGGCTTTAATATCCTGTTATCTTTTAGCAGGTACTGGCTCCAGTTCAGAGTTTTATAAAAATTATCTTTTTGAAACTCTTCAGCCTAAACCAAACCTTAATCAAAAACATAGTTCCTTCTGACTTTTCCAATGCTAATTTATACAGTAGTAAAAAATGCTGCCTTAAATTAGCTTTAAGCTTCATTTATATCATATCATTTAAAATTGAGTTAACTTGTTAAATATAATTGATTACAGATTAAGCTTTCCAGGGAATAAATATATCCTCTCATATAAAATGAACACAGAGAAAATCAAAGCCCTTGATACAAGCAAATCCTAAACAGTCTACTAGAACAGAAGGAAGGAAAGTTTTTCTTATCTTATGTTTTATCTATTTTTGGGTTACATCTTTATTTGTGCTCAAATGACCAAAAATGACTGCATTCCACCTCCAACAACTGGTAGGTAGACATGCAACTCAAAGACCAAAAGCTTACCCAAATAATGTGATTTTTCCTAAATCTTTGGAAATTTAGTGGTTGCAATTAAACTTTTAGCAGCATGTTTTGCTTATTTCTTTTAAGTAAACATTAGGTTGAGAAATTATGGAGGGGCAAGATACACTACTGGGAATATGACACAACTTTCAGAGGCTAAGAGTTCCTTTTTTTGGTAAAGTTGAACTTCACCCTGATTTCTTCATCTAACAAACCACATTCCCAAACATTACATAGAAAGGAGCAATCATACTGTTCCTCACTATATCCTGCCATTCCGAGGTCCTCAGATGGCCTTAGAGATAATACTATAATCCAGCGGACACAAACTATTCGAGCAAATGCAGGCCATGCCATTAATCAGAATGCAGAGTCCATAAATAGAATTGTCTTAATCTGATCCAGTACCCCTAGAGGTATTTAAGATATAAAGTAAGTCACACATAATTATAACAATCATATTGCATTTTGGGAGGAAGGTAAAGGTCTCTCAATGATAGAGCTAAACGTTAAAAGAAGAAATCTATGTAGAGCAAGTGTAGCAGTGAAAGTGTACTCAGTCATCTCAAAGCCCTGCCATGTGCCTGTTTTAGTATAAGACATCAAAGAGCAGCCTAGGACTATTGTTCGATTTATCTAATTTACTGCCCCAAACTCCAAAAAATCAAAGAACTAGAATAATAGAAGAAAACTATCTTTAAAGTTAGCTGTAATACTTTATGTATGCACCTACCATATAGTGAAAATAGAATTTATGCTTAAAAGAGTACTTGGTCTGCATTTCTATACCTGAATCAAGAAACATATTTTTACATGGCTACATTTAACTGGGTACATTTTACTCAGTTTCACTCAATAAAAACACCTTGCAAAACCATAGTACAGTAGCACATTCAAGATACTGACATCAATACAATCCACTGATCTTGTTAGAGCCACATTTTTAACTAACTGGTGAACATACCCTAAACTGCACTAAGTATCTCCCTCTGCCCTCATATTGTTCTCCACACTGTACTCCGTGTTTATGTGCTGGATTCCTGGGTAAATCATTTGCCATTTGCTGAGATGAAGAATGAAGGAGAGATATCACGTACTTGGTGGGGTGGCTGGAGGCAAGAGTTTGAACATGTAGAGCAGGGGCTCCTGCAGGACACCCAGTTCAAGATGCCTAGCAGGTATTTGGCTTGACAACTCTGTGACTCAAATCTCAACACTGTCATGCCTAGCTGGAAAGCGAGCATTATAATAGGTCAAAGAAGCCAAGAAAAACTTGGCCACCTTCAGAAAAAACACCATCAACAACAGTCGGCATATCTCCTTGAGAATGCCCCTCTAGGAAAACTACTTCCTCTATTCCTTAGGGCTTCTATTTACACCTCTCATTGGCCTCTACAGTGAAATATCAAGAATACAAAGATATATTTGGTTTTGTCTGGGGATAGAGATTATTTCAAAGATGTTAACAAATTCAAGTGGTGGCAGAGTATAGTTTCTATAATATAAAATTTCAAACAGCCAGTTACTGTTCTTCCATCCCTTTGATGGGGCCCAAACTAAACAGCTCCACATTCATTACAAAAGACCTCTGTAGAGTACCTTATTATGCATCATTTAAAGAGAGTAGAAGAACACAAATCCAGGAATCCTGTGGAATTTCAGACTGTATAAATAGCCCTTCGGTGAATGACAGCTTAAGCTGTGCTATGCAAAAAGCATGGCAGAGACAATAAATTATTTGAACTGAGTTGGTTTTTCCATATTATTCTAACCCTTGAGCATCATAGGGACAATTTCCCTTTGCTATATTTCTATACTAAAGTCCAAGGGTAATATTTAGAGTGATTTCCCACGAGCTCTTGTGATGATCTGCATTATTAAAAACGATTATTTCCAACCAGCGGCCATATCTGCCAGCAGCAAGGCAGGCAGGAAGCATTGTGTGAGCTTCTGGCTCCAGAAACACTGCTGTAGATCCCTGCACAAAGTGCCAGCGACTTTTTTTCACCTCACTGGAGGGTTTGGAAATAGTTTTTCTTTGTATCTGCAATCCATTTTAACAAAATAGCTTCTGTGTTTAGCTAAAACTAGGATAACGCAAAAGATGAGGCCTTTGAGAATGGCTGTTTCATCAACTAAGGTTTCCTGGAAAATTTTAAACAATGTAGGATTTCATTCCTTCCTGATTTTTCTGGCTAAAATAATATGACTGGTAATACAACTGCAGGTAGACTCATAGCTTAGATATGGCATAATGACATGCAACTGAGATTTATACAGATATTACGGAAATTAATATACTTGCCTAAACATCTGTTAATATCAATCAGTGCCTACATCTTTGTTGTACCTCTGACACTCTTACACTCTTTGTACTTATTGAAGACTCTTTCTAAGAACATTTCTTACCTGAACCTGGTGCCTGTGCTGTGAGTACAGATGGTAGGAAACCTCTAAAGTTGAGAGAAGTGCAGAGGAAGTTTCCTCCAGAAATCCACGGAAAACCTTAGCCTCTGAATAATAATAACACCCTGATGTCAACCGCTCCCTCCCATTTTTTGGCTATGTTTCAGGCAATGCCAATCTTGACCTGAAACACAACTCCCTTCACTCTCTTTCATAAGAAATCCAAGCACATTTAGTATATTATTTTTGAATTTTTATGGGATTGTGGCTTGGGTTGGGTAGGTAACATCCCACAGCCCATTGTCATTTCACTTAAAAAAATAGACGTTTTGGGGCACCTTCAAGATGGAGGAGAATTAAGGCATGGAGATCACCTTCCTCCCCACAAATACATCAAAACTACATCTACATGTGGATCGACTCCGACAGAATACCTACTGAATGCTGGCAGAAGACCTCAGACTTCCCAAAAGGCAAGAAACTCCCAAGGTACCTGGGTAGGGCAAAAGAAAAAACGAAAAACAGACAAAAGAATAGGGACAGGACCTGCACCTCTGGGAGGAAGCTGTGAAGGAGGAAAAGCTTCCACACACTAGGAAGCCCCTTCACTGGCGGAGATGGGGGGGTGGGTGGGGGAAAGCTTCAGAGCCACAGAGGAGAGCACAGCAACAGGGGTGCAGAGGGCAAAGTGGAGAGACTCCCGCACAAAGGAACGGTGCCAACCAGCACTCACCAGCCTGAGAGGCTTGTCTGCTCACCCGCTGGGGTGGGCGGGGGCTGGGAGCTGAGGCTCAGGCTTCGGAGGTCAGATCCCAGGGAGAGGACTGGGGTTGGCTGTGTGAACACAGCCTGGAGGGGGCTACTGTGCCACAGCTAGCCAGAAAGGAGTCTGGGAAAAAGTCTGGACCTGCCTAAGAGGCAAGAGAACCAACGTTTCGGGTGCGCAAGGAGAGGGTATTCAGAGCACCGCCTAAACAAGCTCCAGAGACGGGCACGAGCCGTGGCTATCAGCGCAGAACCCAGAGATGGGCATGACACGCTAAGGCTACTGCTGCAGCCACCAAGAAGCCTGTGTGCGAGCACAGGTCACTTTCCACACCTCCCCTCCTGGGAGCCTGTGCAGCCCGCCACTGCCAGGGTCCCCTGATCCAGGGATAACTTCCCCGGGAGAACACAGGTGCGCCTCAGGCTGGTGCAACGTCACGCCGGCTTCTGCCGCCACAGGCTCGCCCCGCATTCCGTACCCCTCCCTCCCCCCGGGCTGAGTGAGCCAGAGTACCCTAATCAGCTGCTCCTTTAACCCCGTCCTGTCTGAGTGAAGAACAGCCCTCAGGTGACCTACACACAGAGGCAGGGCCAAGTCCAAAGCTGAACCCCAGGAGCTGTGCGAACAAAGAAGAGAAAGGGAAATCTCTCCCAGCAGCCTCAGGTGCAGTGGATTAAATCTCTACCATCAACTTGATGTACCCTGCATCTCTGCAATACCTGAATAGAAAAGGAATCATCCCAAAATTGAGGCGGTGGACCTTGGGAGCAACTGTAGACTTGGGGTTTGCTTTCTGCATCTGATTTCTTTCTGGATTTACGTTTATCTTAGTTTAGTATTTAGAGCTTATTAGCATTGGAAGATTTGTTTATTGATTTTGTTGCTCTCTTCCTTTTTAAATTTTTTATATATTTTGTTTTCCTTTTTCTCTTTTTGTGAGTGTGTATGTGTATGCTTCTTTGTGTGATTCTGTCTATATAGCTTTGTTTTTGCTATTTGTCCTAGGGTTCTGACTGTCTGTTTTTTGGTTGGTTGGTTGGTTGGTTGGTTTTAGTACAGTTTTTAGCGCTTTTATCATTGGTGGATTTGTTTTTTTGGTTTGGTTGCTCTTTTCTTTCTCTTTTTTAAAATTTTTTTATTTTTAATATTTTTTTCTATTTTAATAAATTTATTTTCTTCCTTCCTTCCTTCCTTCTCTTTCTATTTCTCCCTTTTATTCTAAGCCATGTGGATGACAGGATCTTGGTGCTCCAGCCAGGCATCAGGACTGTGCCTCTGAGGTGTGAGAGCCAAGTTCAGGACTGGTCCACCAGAGACGTCCTGGCCCCACGTAATATCAAATGGCGAAAACTCTCCAGAGATCTCCATCTCAACGCTAAGACCCAGCTCCACTCAACGACCAGCAAGCTACACTGCTGGATACCCTATGCCAAACAACTAGCAAGACAGGAACACAAACACACCCATTACCACAGAGGCTGCCTAAAATCATAATAAGGCCACAGACACCCCAAAACACACCACCGGACGTGGTCCTGCCAACTAGAAAGACAAGATCCAGCCTCATCCACCAGAACACAGGCACCAGTCCCCGCCACAAGGAAGCCTACACAACACACTGAACCAACCTTATCCACTGGGAGCAGACATGAAAAACAACGGGAACTACGAACCTGCAGCCTGCGAAAAGGAGACCCCAAACACAGTAAGTTAAGCAAAATGAGAAGACAGAAATATGCAGCAGATGAAGGAGCAAGGTAAAAACCCACCACACCAAACAAATGAAGAGGAAATAGGCAGTCGACCTGAAAAAGAATTCAGAATAATGATAGTAAAGATGATCCAAAATCTTGGAAATAGAATGGAGAAAATACAAGAAACATTTAACAAGGACCTAGAAGAACTAAAGAGAAAACAAACAATGATGAACCACACAATAAATGAAATTTAAAATTCTCTAGAAGGAATCAATAGCAGAATAACTGAGACAGAAGAACGGATAAGTGACGTGGAAGATAAAATAGTGGAAATAACCACTGCAGAGCAGAATAAAGAAAAAAAAATGAAAAGAATTGAGGACACTCTCAGAGACCTCTGGGACAACATTAAACGCACCAACATTCGAATTATAGGGGTCCCAGAAGAAGAAGAGAAAAAGAAAGGGACTGAGAAAATATTTGAAGAGATTATAGTTGAAAACTTCCCTAATATGGGACAGGAAAGAGTTAATCAAGTCCAGGAAGCACAGAGAGTCCCATACAGGATAAATCCAAGGAGAAACGCGTCAAGACACATATTAATCCAACTAGCAAAAATTGAACACAAAGAAAAAATATTAAAAGCAGCAAGGGGAAAACAACAAATAACATACAAGGGAATCCCCATAAGGTTAACAGCTGATCTTTCAGCAGAAACTCTGCAAGCCAGAAGGGAGTGGCAGGACATATTTAAAGTGATGAAAGGGAAAAACCTACAACCAAGACTACTCTACCCAGCAAGGATCTCATTCAGATTTGATGGAGAAATTAAAATCTTTACAGACAAGCAAAAGCTAAGAGAATTCAGCACCACCAAACCAGTTCTACAATAAACGCTAAGGGAAGTTCTCTAGAAGGAAAGATTTACAATAACAAGCCCAAAACAATTAAGAAAATGGTAATAGGAACATACATATCGATAACTACCATAAATGTAAATGGATTAAATGCTCCAATCAAAAGACACAGACTGGCTGAATGGATACAAAAACAAGACCCGTATATATGCTGTCTACAAGAGACCCTCTACAGACCTAGGGACACATCCAGACTGAAAGAGAGGGGATGGAAAAAGATATGCCATGCAAATGGAAATCAAAAGAAAGCTGGAGTAGCAATTCTCATATTAGACAAAATAGACTTTAAAATAAAGACTATTACAAGAGACAGAGAAGGACACTACATAATGATCAAGGGATCAATCCAAGAAGAAGATATAACAATTGTAAATATTTATGCACCCAACACAGAAGCACCTCAATACATAAGGCAAATGCTAACAGCCATAAAAGGGGAAATCGACAGTAACATAATAACAGTAGGGGACTTTAACACTCCACTTTCACCAATGGACAGGTCATCCAAAATGAAAATAAATAAGGAAACACAAGCTTTTAATGATACATTAAACAAGACGGACTTAATTGATATTTATAGGACATTCCATCCCCAAACAGCAGATTATACTTTCTTCTTAAGTGCTCATGGAATATTCTGCAGAATACATCATATCTTGGGTCACAAATCAAGCCTTGGTAAATTTACGAAAATTGAAATCGTATCAACTATCATTTCTGACCACAACGCTATGAGACTACATATCAATTACAGGAAAAAATCTGTAAAAAATACAAACACATGAAGGCTAAACAATACACTCCTAAATAACCAAGAGATCACTAAAGAAATCAAGGGGGAAATCAAAAAATACCTAGAAACAAATGACAATGAAAAAAGGACAACCCAAAACCTATGGGATGCAGCAAAAGCAGTTCTAAGGGGGAAGTTTATAGCACTACAATCCTACCTCAAGAAACAAGAAACATCTCAAATAAACAACCTAACCTTACACCTAAAGCAATTACAGAGAGAAGAACAAAAATCCCCAAAGTTAGCAGAAGGAAAGAAATCATAAAGATCAGATCAGAAATAAATGAGAAAGAAATGAAGGAAACAGTAGCAAAGATGAACAGAACTAAAAGCTGGTTCTTTGAGAAGATAAACAAAATTGATAAACCATTAGCCAGACTCATCAAGAAAAAAAGGGAGAAGACTCAAATCAATAGAATTAGAAATGAAAACGAAGAAGTCACAACTGACACTGCAGAAATACAAAGGATTATGAGCGATTACTACAAGTAACTGTATGCCAATAAAATGGACAACCTGGAAGAAATGGACAAATTCTTAGAAAAGCACAACCTTCTGAGACTGAACCAGGAAGAAACAGAAAATATAAACAGACTAATCACAAGCACTGAAATTGAAACTGTGATTAAAACTCTTCCAACGAACAAAAGCCCAGGACCAGATGGCTTCACAGGCGAAATCTATCAAACATTTAGAGAAGTGCTAACACCTATCCTTCTCAAACTCTTCCAAAATATAGCAGAGGGAGGAACGCTCACAAACTCATTCTACGGGGCCACCATCACCCTGATACCAAAACCAGACAAAGATGCCACAAAAAAGGAAAACTACAGGCCAATATGACTGATGAACATAGATGCAAAAATCCTCAACAAAATATAAGCAAAAAGAATCCAACAGCACATTAAAAGGATCATACACCATGATCAAGTGGGGTTTATCCCAGGAATGCAAGGATTCTCCAATATATGCAAATCAATCAGTGTGATAAATCATATTAACAAATGAAAGTAGAAAAACCATATGATCATCTCAATAGATGCAGAAAAAGCTTTCGACAAAGTTCAACACCCATTTATGATAAAAACCCTGCAGAAAGTAGGCATAGAGGGAACTTACCTCAACATAATAAAGGCCATATATGACAAACCCACAGCCAACATCGTTCTCAATGGTGAAAAACTGAAACCATTTCCACTGAGATCAGGAACAAGACAAGGGTGCCCACTCTCACCACTATTATTCAACATAGTTTTGGAAGTTTTAGCCACAGTAATCAGAGAAGAAAAAGAAATAAAAGGAATCCAAATCGGAAAAGAAAAAGTAAAACTGCCACTGTTTGCAGATGACATGATACTATACTTAGAGAATCCTAAAGATGCTACCAGAAAACTGCTAGAGCTAATCAATGAATTTGGTAAACTAGCAGGATACAAAATTAATGCACAGAAATCTCTTGCATTCCTCTACACTAATGATGAAAAATCTGAAAGTGAAATTAAGGAAACACTCCCATTTACCACTGCAACAAAGAATAAAATACCTAGGAATAAACCTACCCAAGGAGACAAAACACCTGTACGCAGAAAACTATATAACACTGATGAAAGAAATTAAAGATGATACAAGCAGATGCAGAGATATACCATGTTCTTGGATTGGAAGAATCAACATTGTGAAACTGACTACACTTCCCAAAGCAATCTACAGATTCAATGCAATCCCTGCGAAACTACCAATGGCATTTTTCACAGAACTGGAACAAAAAATTTCAGAGTCTGTATGGAAACACAAAAGACCCCGAATAGCCAAAGCAATCTTGAGAAAGAAAAACAGAGCTGGAGGAATCAGGCTCCCTGACTGCAGACTATACTACAAAGCTACAGTAATCAAGACAGGATGGTACTCACACAAAAACAGAAACATAGATCAATGGAACAGGATAGAAAGCCCAGAGATAAACCCACGCACATATGGTCACCTTATCTGTAATAAAGCAGGCAAGAATATACAATGGAGAAAAGACAGCGTCTTCAATAAGTGGTGCTGGGAAAACTGGACAGCTACATGTAAAAGAATGAAATTAGAACACTCCCTAACACCATACACAAACAGAAACTCAAAATGGATTCAAGACCTAAATGTAAGGCCAGACACTATAAGACTCTTAGAGGAAAAACATAGGCAGAACACTCTATGATATAAATCACAGCAAGATCTTTTTGGACCCACCTTGTAGAGAAATGGAAATAAAAACAAAAATAAACAAATGGGACCTAATGAAACTTAAAAGCTTTTGCACAGCAAAGGAAACCATAAACAAGACGAAAAGACAACCCTCAGAATGAGAGAAAATACTTGCAAACGAAGCAACTGACACAGGATTAATCTCCAAAATGTACAAGCAGCTCATGCAGCTCAGTAACAAAACAACAAACAACCCAATCCAAAAATGGGCAGAAGACCTAAATAGACATTTCTTCAAAGAAGATATACAAATTGCCAACAAACACATGAAAGGATGCTCAACATCACTAATCATTAGAGAAATGCAAATCAAAACTACAATGAGGTATTACCTCAGACCAGTCAGAATGGCCATCAACAAAAAAATCTACAAACAACAAATGCTGGAGAGGGTGTGGAGAAAAGGGAACCCTCTTGCACTGTTGGTGGGAATGTAAATTGATACAGCCACTATGGAGAACAGTATGGAGGTTCCTCAAAAATTAAAAACAGAACTACTATACGACCCAGCAATCCCAGTACTGGGCATATACCCTGAGAAAACCATAATTCAAAAAGAGTCATGTACTGCAATGTTCATTGCAGCTCCATTTACAATAGCCAGGACATGGAGGCAACCTATGTGTCCATAGACAGATGAATGAATAGACAAGATGTGGCACATATATACAATGGAATATTACTTGGCCATAAAAAGAAATGAAATTGAGTTATTTGTAGTGAGGTGGATTGACCTAGAGTCTGTCATACAGAGTGAAGTAAGTCAGAAAGAGAAGAACAAATACCTTATGCTAAGACATATATATGCAGTCTAAAAAAAAAAAAAGGTTCTGAAGAACCTAGGGGCAGGACAGGAATAAAGATGCAGACACAGAGAATGGACTTGAGGACACGGAGAGGGGAAAGGGTAAGCTGGGACGAAGTGAGAGTGGCATGGACATATATACACTACCAAATGTAAAATAGATAGCTAGTGGGAAGCAGCCGCATAGCACAGGGAGATCAGCTCAGTGCTTTGTGTCCACCTCGATGGGTGGGATAGGGAGGGTGGGAGGGAGACACAAGAGGGAGGAGATATGGGGATGTATGTATATGTATAGCTGATTCACTTTGTTATACAGCAGAAACTCATTGTAAAGCAATTATACTCCAATAAAGATATTTTAAAAATAAATAAAATAAAGTAAGTATCTAAATCTACTACTCACAAAAAAAAAGTTATTTACTTTTATTAAAAAAAAAATAGATGTTTCCCTTTGCCAAGCCTTTCCTTCCTGCTGCCAACCACAAGGTCACACAGCTCTAAGCATTTCCCCCACACAGTCTTCAGCACCATTTTCTTCTCCTTTCCCTCTTTGAAGGCTACCTTCTTCCTTTCACCAACACTGGATACCAGCCCTAATCTAGCTTCTCCCCCACCATAGGTTTTTCAAAATGTTTTCTCATCAAAGCTCAGCTTGCCCTACAAAGAAATTTTCCCATCAGCTGTTCAGAAAACTGTTTTCTCCAAATCATTACATTAATGACAACAATAATGATCTCAGAAGAAAAGGAAGAGAGAGCATGTCTCCCATTCTCATCTCAGAAATCTTCAAAGCAGAAAGTAACACCACAAACAGAGAGAGGGTAACATACTGTGGAATGGGGAAAGAGGCAAGCATCAGGAGCAACCCAAGTCAAAACAGTTACTGATTCCACAGATTTGAGAGCAGACCCGTCCCTCTGGCTTGACACTTTCTGCAGCATATTATCAGGATATGTATAAGAAGGCCAGGGAGAGTGGCTCTTTAGAGGAATTATGCAGGAGGTATCTTTATGTTTTCCAATCACCGACGTTTCAGAATGTGCATTTCCTTTCCCTGAATTACTACCTCTTCACTCCACATTGATATATCCAGTCCAATAAGGATTTATACAGTTTCAGTTCTTATAGGAAACCCTCTTCATGTTCAGAAAGGAAATATATGGAATCTTTAGAAAAAGCAAATTTCATGACTACTGAACAGTGCCTACAATTATCTGAGAAAAACTTTAGAGACTAAACTTCAATATGTAAGGCCATATATATTTATATATATATATATATATTATTTATAATGTTATATGTAGGAATATATATTATGTTATTAATATTATATATAATATATATTATAGCTGCAAACTATTACTCTATAAGTATTTCAATGTACAGTATGCTCATAATATTTTTCTCCTTCCTTCTTTTTCATTATCTCCCTCCTTCTGAATCTCTCCCCTCCCTTCCATCTACATCATGAATAACATTAATTTCTATCATCCATGGCAATCAGTATTTTTTTTGAGAATTTCATCTCCAATTTCTAAATATTTATGATTCACCCAGAAACTACTGATAAAGTTCACAGCATATTCATCTCTCACATTTCTCATCTCCAGTGGGGCTAAAAAGTGCCCTTCAGTTAGAATGACGGCCGCTAAAAGTGTGGCCAGGCCAGGGCTTGTGAATGGACAGCAGATACGGGCTACTGGGGGCCCTTAGCATTTTCTTTCAAGATCTACATGGAGGGTGGGATGGGAGTGAAGAAGCATAGATATTAGACGTTTTGGGTTTGGATAATAAAGGAGCAGAAAGTGCATTAGGCCTGGCTTGCTTAATTACTACAGGGAGCAAAAGAGGAAAGAATGAGAGAAAGTTGGACAGCCATCAGAGGATGATTGCTTAAAAGTTCCTCCCTCCTCTGTCTTTATACCGCTACCAACCAGTTGGGAAACTGCCAGCTTCTCCTTGAAATTAACTCTTTTACACTGCCAACAGCATATAAGTTCTGTTTAAAGAAGTCTCTCTGTACAGAGATGCTGTTATTTCAGAGAAACAAAGTGGCGAAGGGTAGAGGAGCTAAACGCGGAGTCCAATGGGAGGAAACAGACGGCAAGAAACAAATAAGCAAAGAGCTACACACCAGATTTCAAAAACTGTAGTTTTATTTCAAAAGCTGTAGTTTTATTTCGGCATGCAACTAATAGTTTGGAAAATTTAAATTCAACTTTTCATAGAATTTTGGAGTTCTAAGTTACTTCAGAGATAGCAAAATGCAAGCATTCCCTTTCACTCTTACATAAAGAACGTGGAGTCCAAAGAGATGGAGAGATTTGTCCAGGGTCATACACGTAATAATGGTGATTAATTTTAGGACCTTGAACCCAGGTCAGCTGAAAGACAGAATGGTGGAGTTTTGGGAAGAGCTCAGTACCAGATATAAATATGAATACTGTCAAATGCTACAGTCAGAGTCATAGGTAATTGTATACAAGGCATTTATCATTCAACTGACAATACTTATTAGGATCACTAATTACTCAAAAATTATCGTTAGAATTGCAATAAAAAAATAAAAATAAGAATAGAGTAAGATATAAATCACTTTACTTTGACACATTTTCATCTGTTTCATATTTGCAAAGAGAAGAAAAGAAAGGACTCCAAAATCATACAACTCAGTAGTCTGACCTCTAAATGACAGATATTTATGATTTTAAAAAGTCAAATAATTGCCATCTCTGATATCTTCATGATTTTAATATTTCTTTTAAAATCTCAATTTCTAGCGAGCTGAAGTACCACATTTTCTTTTTAATCTAATTAACAGCTGAGAGACCCTGGGCAAGTTACTTAACTTCTTGTGAAGATCAAATGAAGTACTTTATGCAGAAGTGTTTAGCCTGGCATCTGGTATATAATCACTACAGTATTAGCTGTTTTTATTAGTAGTAAACATTTTTTTAATGAAAAGAATAAAAAGGGAAAGCACCTATTTCAGAGAAAATGTAGGATTTGGCTATAAGCATCAGTTCACTGTTAGTAACAGCTGGTCTCTTTATAGGCCTTTAGGATACAGATTACACAAAATATATATATATATATATATATATATATAGGAAGAGGAAAAGGGTAAAACTTTCAAAGTTCACCAGTTGTAGCCTACAGCATTTCACTCAAGCTCATTAGGAAGTTTACATTTATAATGTAATCTCTTTGAAACAGATTTGATTTTTTTTAGTAAGGATCTTGTAAATTAGAACTTTCCCAGGGGGCTAACCTAATACAAGTTGTTCCAGAGGTAGAATTCCTTCTGATCAAATATCTGAGAGCAGAAGAATAATGGTTCACTAAGACTGTAGCATACTGGTTTATGTAATTAGCAATGAATATCGGAATACCAGGGGCAGCATTAGCAATTAATAAGACCCTTGCCTTCGGAACTGCATTTAGCAAAAGAAATACATTTAACCTACATAAAAGAACCGTGCAAATTAGCAGTACAGTGTCTCAGCCCAGCTGTTGGAAAGTATTTCCATATGGCTTTATAGTACACCTTTATTTTACCTTGGAGATTAAGAAAGCTTTTTAAAAAAATACTATTTCCTAAGGTTCTGTGCTACACAAAAAAGTACCAGTACCTCTATACATTTTGGGGAAATTGGCTAATGTATGAAGGTTACAGTTTACATGCTTACCTTTTCCTACTACCTCACCTACCAAGATTCCTATGAATGAAGTCGTACTTCCATCAAGCTAAGTAATTCAGAAGTAAATTAAATTCTTCCAAACAATGCATGCAGGGACACTAGCTGTGGAAAGGACTGATGCAGAAATGAAAGAAAAAAGCAGATGCAGGGTTTTTCCTTAGTTCAACTTGATATGAAAATAAGGCCCTTAGGATAGAATGAGGTTCCAATGAAACAGTGACCAGCACATTGCCTGGCACCAAGGTGACACCCAATCGATGACGGATAAATCAATGAATACATTTTTAAAAGTCATTGGGGTAGTATGAGTTTGCTATTATTTGTAAGGAATATCTGAATCCACAAGACCAGATTCTATTCAGAAAGACTGATGATGAAAATGCTGGATCAGGAATATAGCCTTGGAAGAATCCTGCCACTAAAGGGAGGTGAACAGATTTGAAGTCAATAAGGTAAGTGAACAATGAGAGAGGAATTTTTCTGAGCAACTCAATGAGTGGAAAACTTTTTTTCCAACGTGATCAAGACAGTTTAAGTAATAGAAAAACAATCCATTAAAGGTGACCCTCATTTTTTTATTGTGATTTAAAGCATAAATAAACGTACATTATAGAGACAAACTGCTAAAATGCGACGAAGTCCTTTTTACTGTGTAACATGAGTCCTCTAACTTTTTCTATAAAGGACTAGCTAGTAAATATTTTTAGTTTTTAGGGCCAAATTTGGCCTCTGACACTGCTGCTGCTCTGGGTCGTCCTCCCCCTTGGCCACTATCACCTGTTCCTCCTCCTTCTCTTCTTCCTCCCTCTTCTGTTTCTCTTTCTTTTTCTCCTTCTCCTTCTTTTTACAGCCCTTTAAAACTTTAAAAACCATTCTTTGCTCATGGTCTGCACAAATACAGACTATGGGCCAGTTTTTTGACCTAAGCCATAGTTTATTGTTAGTGTTCTGTTTCCTTCTCTGCACAAATCACATCCATGATGGATTGAGTGAAATTTCCCAGTTCTGCTTCTTTCAACTTTGAACTTAACCTTTAAATAAATCATCTAAAAATGCAAAGCAGTATAAATGCAGAATTTGTAAACATTTTTGTTATTTTTTTCTCATTATTTTACAACTTCCTCACTCATACCTTATATTTTAGTATCTTATTACAGCTACTCACCTTGTACAGTCTTTCCAAAGCATTCCAGTTTTCCTAGAAATGTCTGTTACTTTTTGAATTCATATTTCAAAGGTTTGCCTAATGTTCAATAAAATTACAATAACCAAAGCAGGAATAAACAGGTTGGAAACAAACATAACGTCTCTTGGAAAACACCAAATTCAATTGGTAGAAGTAGTGTGGTTGTACACTAGCCTTGTAGCTGTAAGCCTTCAGCACACTCTGCGCATTGCTAAATATGCTTTAGGAAGGGAAGGAAGCGTATCGGTAACCTTGTGATTCAGTTTAAATGCAGGTCCATACAGAAAGCTTTTGTGGAATTGCTTGGGCACTATGCCCAAAACTTTACAAATGGTCAGAGAGATAATGTCCCACAGTAGAATAAGAATACCTAACATACATTGAACACTTAATTCAAACCACGCAATTTTACATGTATTATCTTATTTAATCCTCATTACAATACTATGATGTAGGTACAAGAGTTAATATCCTAGCTCTAATATTTAGTAGATACGTGACCTTAGCCAAATTGCTTAGTTTCCTCATCACTTAATAGAGTAAAAGCATTTACCTAATACAGCTTCTGTCTATTCTTTTAGCAAATACATGTTAAATACCTACTATCTATTAGGCACTAAGGATACAGCAGTGTTTAGACCAGTGGATCATTCTCAGTGTGGTCACTGGCCCAGGGGCATCAGCAACACCTGGAACTTGTTAGAAATGCAAATTTGGGGGCCACATCCCAGATCTACCCAATGAGAAACTCTGGAGTTGGCACTTGGCAACCTATGTTTTAACAAGCCCTCAGATGGCTCTGATGCATGCTAAAGTTTGAGAACCACTGGTTTAGAATGTAAGGTCCCGTCCTCTTGGAACTTACATTATAATAGATTGTTGTGAGCATTTTTACTGCTCCTAAAAGTAACAGTAGTAGTAATAGTATTATAACTATGTAGTGGGGCAATACTGTAGAACTGTTTTCATTAGACATAACTTCTATCTGTACTTACGTTATAAATATGGCATAACATTAATCATAAAAAGATGACTCTGAAGGCAAATTTTAAAAAGTTGTTTTACAAACTTCAGAGAAGAAAACAGTCATTTAAGGGTAGGACAGGTAACATAAATCATCCCTATAAGACCGCCCTCTCCAGAGGAGATTGCGTGTTCTACATAAGAGGCCACAGCTACTTAGCTGCACCCAATTGTTACTACGTAGAAACTCAAGCCTAGCAGTGCCAGATTTTATGATTCTTTCAAGTGAAGCTAGAAATCTGGAGTTTTATATAAAACATCCTGGCTTTTAAGTATTTAAACCTAATTCAAATTGTGGATTCAACCAAAGAGGTCTGCAGCCACATTTGGCTGTAGGATCACTCATTTGCAACTTCTGATTTTACTCATTCCTCTTCATTTTACATGCATACAAATGAGGGCCCAGTGGAGCTCAGAAAGTTATTTAAGTTCACAATTCAACAAGGAATAGGAACTACCATTTCTGACTTTTTTCACTATCCCAGTGCTTTGCTTAGCATTCTTCCTATTCTAAAACATTTTAACCTAAATTGTTAGCTTGGCGAAGGGTAGGGGCAGAGATGAAAGTTATATATGAAATGAGAAGTTGCTGCACACAGTAGGATTTAATAAATGCTTATTGAATTTAAATTCCAGCATGAGTTAGAGACTTTCAAAACTCTCATACTTCAAATATTCAGGTTCACAGAGAAGTGTAGTGTTTTGGTTTTTTGTCTGTTTCTTCTTTTAATATACCAGCTTGACCTGATTTTTGGAAAGGGGCTGCAGTTTTGTTGAGAAAAATTCAGACTGTTTCTTACTGTCTCTGAATATTTTCACCCATCTTTATTCCTTTTCTTTGTCCCTGTTTGCTCAGGTCTTAAATTATAAGACTGTAAGAATTTTGATTTGTAAATGCTATGTTTGCATGCAAACAAGAGGAGGCCACTTCGTTTGTACAAAGAGTTGAAAGCCCAGCAGATCTCCACAAGGCCAGATTCCATATGAGGCACCTCACGTTGCACCCAATATGGCATTTCCAGGCCCCAAGTGAAGTTAAAGTTAGCCATACTATACACCATCATTCAAACTTGTTTAGATTTTTTCTTTTGATTCATGCCTTTGCTGCATTTTGTACATCCTCCTGACCATTCTTAACAGCTGTAACAACACTTGTGGTATTACCAGTAATTTGCAACTTATCAAACATGATTGAACCTTGTTCTTTTGTGTAAACGAAACAGAACTCTTTGGTTGGCTTTCTTTATACTTTGGACATAGTGTAAAGGAAATGGAGACTATATTTGCATGCCAGACAATGAAACATAACTCACAGTGTATACATGCCTTTGACATTGTAATTACTAGCTGTTGTTTAGATTCCATGTATGGTCACTGGCTTTGGCTGTGTTGAAATCAGCTGTATCAACATTTAATCAAAGTCTTATAGATTTTGGTTGTATATTTTTCTAACGTCAAAATAGAAATGCTGAGACTAAAAAATAGGTTGGAAGGGATAGAAATGTGTGTGCAATACACTGCAAAAATAATGAACACTCACAGCATAATAAATGAAGTCCATTCTGAATTTGTCAGTAATGAAATCAAACATCACATGGAGCCCATTTAAAATTAGGATTATTTCTCTAGCATTTCAGCAACTTCTAATTAATTTTGCTTCAGTTTACATTCAAAATAGCTCCTTCACAACATATTCTGTTGAAGCATTTTCTGAGTTAACATGAAATATTAAAAAGAAAATAACTGTAGAATTTTTTCTCCTAAAAAATGTAATATATAAATCTTGGAAATCACATACAGAATATACACCCAACACCATATCATTTAACAATATATAATATGATGATATTCAGCAACATGATGACTAGTATTATCTTGTTTCTGAAGAGTGAGATAAACTTCTGTAGATTTATATATGGGACTTCTAAAGTTTCATGTACAAGTTTTTTTTTTTTGGTGGTGGTAGTGGTTGTGGGGAGGATGGAAGCAATGATTTGTGATGCCAAATCCTGGCCTTTTGCTCTATGCCTTTGCAGAAGACTTCCAGGATAACAGTCCTCTCTATCCTTTACGTGTGTCCTTTCTTGATTAGGTATCCCCATAAAATTTAAGGCTATAGAACCATATGCCCAGAACAAAATTATGTACATTATCAGTTGATTCATATGCTACATGATGATATGTTAAGCAGTCTTTTTCATATTTACAGAATCAAAGGACTCTTACAATGCCATATAAAACAACTGTGGTGTAAATGCAATGCATGCGGGATCTTTCTTTATTCATTCAACAATTATCATGTACCTGTGATGTGTAAAGCACTGGAGTAGTTACTATAGGATTTACAAAGATAACTAAGCATGAGATCTATCTTTCGTGAGTTTTTAATCCCACAACAAATAGTAATTATACAACAAAGAAAGCAAGCCATGCTGGAACATAATTATATCATGTGGGAGCTCAGAAGGGAGAGGAATTACTTCCAGCCATCATGATCAGAGAAGTCTTCATGGATAATGATACTGAGGAATAGATAGAGTTGAAACACACAGGGTTAAAGAGACTAACACTCATACTCTCTCAAGAAGCCGGGCCTCAAAGGTGAGTTTCAGGACACTGAGTCCATGAGTTTAGATATATGATCTGAAACCAGAAACATTATTTAAGACTAGATGAGTATATGGGAAATTAGAAGATGAAATTAGAGGCACAAAAGAAAAACTGAGAGGCTGTTGCAATGATTTAGATAGAAAGTAACGAGAACAGGCAGGGCAGTTGATGTGTCAATCAAGAATCAGTCTGGGAGACTAAGTGTCCATCGACAGATGAATGGATAAAGAAGATGTGACACATATATACAATGGAGTATTACTCAGCAAACGAAATTGAGTTATTTGCAGTGAGGTGGATGGACCTAGAGTCTGTCATACAGAGTGAAGTAAGTCAGAAAGAGAAAAACAAATACCATATGCTAACACGTATATACGGAATCTAAAAAAAAAAAAAAGAAATGGTTCTGATGAACCTAGGGGCAGGACAGGAATAAAGACGTAGAGAATGGACTTGAGGACATGGGGAGGGGGAAGGGTAAGCTGGAACAAAGTGAGAGAGTAGCACTGACATATATACACTACCAAATGTAAAACAGACAGCTAGTGGGAAACAGCTGCATAACACAGGGAGATCAGCTCAGTGCTTTGTGACCATCTAGAGGGGTGGGATAGGGAGGGTGGGAGGGAGACGCAAGAGGGAGGGGATGTGGGGATATATGTATACATATAGCTGATTCACTTTGTTATACAGCAGAAACTAACACACCATTGTAAAGCAATTATACTCCAATAAAGATGATTTTAAAAAAAAAGAGGCTAGGAAAATTTAGATGATTAAAATTTCAAACTTGAATGACTTGAGGATTATAAAGAAGCTAACTGTTAGGACAGATTAACAAGTTCAAATGGGGGCATGTAATTTTTTTTTTTTTTTTTAAAGCAAGTTGTCATGATCAACTAGAACCTAGAAAAAAGAACAGAGCCAGAGATGCAGATTCACAAAGTGGCTGCCCATTGGTTGAGGACATTACCAAGGAGTTAGAAGGACGAAAGGATAAAATCTAGTTTAAAAGGTGAAAGGTCCAAGACCATGTATTGTTGAATCAGCCAGACCCAGAGAAAGAAACAGACTATTGTGTAGAAGTCAAGAGAAGAGATTTTCAAGGGAAGCTTGCTTTCAACAATATTAAAATTTTTAGAGAATATGGGAAGAACATGGACTAAACTTGAATTTGGTAATTAAGGAATTACTGGAAGATTTGTGTAAGATTGCTTATAAAATTTTTTTCTTGGATTCCTAGACAGATATCAATGCAAGAATAGTTATGGAAAAACAGAAATAGTAAACACACGATTATAGACATTTTAAAGAGAATTACATAGTGGAAACACAAGGAAGAGTCTTTTTCCATTCCTATTCATATGCCTAAAACACCCCTTTTAAGAATCAACAACTATGAAATCTGCTTGCTGCAGAACTATGTAGTAGTCTCCAATAATGAATAGGCCAAAGCTTCTAAAAGTGATTATAAAATACAAAGCAGAATTAAAATCTATTACTTACTACTACTATTACCATCCACACCGTAAACTGACCCATAAGGCAACTTTTCCACTTAGGCTGTTCTCTAACCTCAAAGTCAGGTAAATGGATTTTAAAAGTAGCCCTTAAGACTGGTTGAAGGTCAGCAGATTAAACTCATGGATGAGTCGAATATACTTTAATTGTAAAAACATTAAGAGGGGTATGTCTGTGTCATAAAGGACTTGTAGGAAACAGGAAATGTTGATTTTTTTTTTTTTAATTGACAGAAGCATAGTTAGAGTTTAAGATGAAAAGAGGGATTCTTTAGAGAGACAGACGGTATAGAGGAACACTTGATGGAATAAAGTCAGGACAGAAGAAAAAAAAAAAGCAACCAAGGGGCATTATTAGGTGTCTCACATTTGGAGAAATGGTCTATTTCTTCCCCTGATGAAATATGGAAGAAAAGCATGATGGCATAGAGAACTTGGAAATGGATAGAGAAGTCTCATAATTATATGTGCGTACAAAAAGGTGGGATTTAGAGTTAATACAAATAAAACTCTATATAAAACCAAGGAGCCCATAGCACATCAACTCAAAAAAGTCAAATCCCTTGGTAACATTTAAAAATATTAAATAGCACAATTCTATATTCAGTATGAAGTGCAGCCAGCTTTTGTATTTTGAAATACATATGAATAATGTTAATCATTTGACGCTTAGCCAAAAGCCACTATCTGGGGCTACTATGGACTGATTCTTTGTGCTGGAAAAGCTCCTCAAAGCAAGGGAGCAAATTTAACAGGAAGTCTGACTTATTATTCAGTCTTAATTTTTAGATAGACTGTTTTTCTTAACAAAGTTTACCAGGAGTCTCTAAATACAGAGACAAATCCAAATGTAATAAACATAAACATAAAATATATTTAATCTTACTAACAAGATGTTAAATGACTAGATTTTATGAAGACAAAGTTAGCAACAAATTTACAACTGCTCCATGGAATTTGAATGGAACTTTATCTGTCAATAGGTACAGATGAAAGAGTCAGCATATAAGGCAAAATGGAATGACTATAAGCCCCTTTGGGAGAAGATCTGAAACATGACTTTTTAGCTTTCAAGGATATTTAAAAAGCTATCCTTGTTTTCTGAAAACGGAAAATGATTTTTCAAATCTACAATGCTCCCCTTGTAATAGCTAACCTCTTTCTAAAGAGAACTTCTTTATGGGATAAAAGCTTCTTTTCCTGTTTGTTTTAATCAGAACACATGGGGTGTTTTGAGATAATGACAGGAGTTTCTCTGGTTAAAGAAACTCAAAGGCAGACACAGAGCTGCACTGGTGACTGTTACTCGAAGACATAAGAAGACATTTCATGGGGAAAGCACTGTAACAGCCCTTGAAGTGTTTTTGAATGATGGCAAAAGTCAGCACTATGTCTTTTTATCTAGGAGAGAAAAGGAGGAAAAAAAGATGATGAAGAAGAATGACAAGTGACAAGTAACATCGCCCAGATCACCCTTTGAGGAGAGATAACATTGAGTTGAAATTGCTTTTGCCAGAAAACCCCTCCCACCTAGAAGTCAAAGGTTTGGGGTCTTTAACTGTATCCTCACATGAACAAAACCAATGTTCACTTAGTTTGAAAATCATAAATTCAACGCATAGTATTGATACTTACTATATGCCAGGCACACACAGGGATATAACAATAAACAAAATATAAAAATCCCTGATCTCACTGAGCTTACATTTTAATGGAAAGACAGAGACAATAGCCAAAATAACTAGGTAGAAATTGTTTGTTTGGGGCTCATAAATACAATGTAGAACATTAAATCAGAAAAGAAGGATAAGGGAGTAAGTCAATAGGGAGAGAATTAATATCTGAGGGAAATGAAGGAATGAGCCATATGAATATCTGGGGCGTACTCTAGGCAAACTGGACTGAAAGTACAAAGGCTCCACGGCATGAATATGACTGGCAGGTTCATGAAAAAGCACAGTGGCCAAGGTTGTTGAGTGAGCAAGAGGAGAGGAGCAGAGGATAAAGTCATAAAGATAGTGTGTAGTTACTTATGGTCCATTAGAAACACATTGGCTTTAACTCTGAGCAAAATGGGAAGAAATGGGAAGTTACTGAAGGAGGTATAGAGTGCCATGGTATTCTACTCCGATCACTGGCTGCTGTAGTGAAAACAGCAAAGAGGGGCAAGAACAGGGATACCCATTATGAGATTATTACAATAATCCAGGTGAGAGACGATGGTGAGTTGGACGAGGATGGTGTATGCAGAAATGAAGAAATATGGTTGGATTCCAGATGTATTTTAAAGCAAGTGTTGACAAGATGTTTTGATGGATTGGATATGGGGTGTGAAAGAAAGGGAATGACTCCAAGCTTTTTGGTCTGAGCAACTGTAAAAATGAAATTACCATTCACTGAGATGAGTAAGACAGAAGGATAAATTTGGGGTGAGGGAGAAAGTCAGCAATTTAGTTGTAGGCACGTTAAGTTTGAGACACCTACTGTATATTGAAATGGAGACAGTACATGAACAGTTGGATTTAAGACTCCGGAGTTCACAGGGGAGGGCTGCGCTGCAGATACAAATCTTGAAGCCATCGTCATACATGTGGTATTGTAAACCATGATTCACTAAGGGACTGAGTGTAGATAAAGAAAGGAGGGGACCCATGTTTAGAGGCCAAGTAGATGAGAAGGAAATAGTAAAAGGGAGTGGGAGAAAATGGCTATAGTAATGGAAGACAGATAAGAAGAGTGTGGATCTTAGATAACAAGGGATGAACGTGTTACAAAAGAAAGGAGTGAGCATCTGTGTAAACGGCTACTGACAAGTGCAGTACTGAGAACAGCCATAGGAATTTGTATTGGGGACGTCATCGGTGGCCTTAATAAGAGCAATTTCAGGGGAAGGGTGGGAATGAAAGCATAGGTATGGCAGGCTCAACAGAGGATGGAAGGAGAATTCTGGAGAAAAATGGAGACAGGTCTTGCAAGGACATTTGCTGTCAAGGGAAGGAAAGAAATGGGTGCTCCTGGAGGGGCAAGTGGAGACAAGAAAGCTTTGTTTTTTTATACGAAGATGAAAGAAATAACATGTTTGTATACTGATGGGAAAAACCCAGTGGAGTGGCCAAATTTGATGATGCATGAGTGAGAAAGAAGTGCTGCCTTGATGTTTTGAAGTAGGTGACAGAGGTAGGAATATGGGGCACAAGTGATGAGCTTGGCCTTTGTCTAGAACACAAACTATTCATCTGGTGACACAAGAACAAAAGCACTGAAGCTGAGACACAGGTAGGAGATGATGCAGTGATAGAAGAAATGGATGTTCTCTTCTGATAGACTTGATTGTCTTAGTAGAAAGAAAGTGGCTCTCAGTTAAGACTGAGAATGGGAGAGAAGATGTGGGAAGTCTGAGCACAGAGGAAAGGGCATGGGTAGTCATCTGACAGTGTGGAAATGCAAATAGTTAGGGAAATAATCACTGTGATTCATTGAGGATTGAATTGGGTTTAGTGATCATAAAATTATTGTGTGACTACCCTTTGTCTTTTTCCCAACCATACTCAGCTGTTTGGGTGCATTCATACAACTGACAGAGAGTTAAGTTAAACTGAACTTTGAATGTTCAAGAGATTGAAAATATCGACTGTACTTTTATTTTTCGGTTGCACCATCATTAAAGTGTGGTACATATATGAAATGTTCTTGATGAACATTAATTTCATCTTGATGAAATGTACTTGGTGAAATATTGCAGTTCTATACCTTAAGTTCTTTTGGCTATACATGGATTTGCCTAAGTAAACTGATTTAAATTGTTTCATAATGTAGTATGTCTTAAAACCAGGGGTTGGCAATTTTTTTCTGTAAAGAGCTAGATAATAAATATTTTAGGCTCTGTAGGCCACATGGTATTTGTCACAATTAGCAAGCCATAAGGTTTTCTATAACAGTTACTCAACTCTGCTGTTGTAATCTAAAGCTGCCACAGACAACATGCACATGAATGGGTGCGGCTAGGTTCTAATAAAGCTTCATTTACCGGAACAGGTGGCAGGCAAAAATTGCAGGCCTTAGGTTGCCAGCCTCTCTTTTAAACTATTGTAATATACATTTCTTAAATCCTATGTGAAAGTAGCTGACATGTATTCGATAGCTATGAATAAAATATTTAGATAAAATTTGTGAAACACCTTCAAGTGTGCCCGGCACGAACTAACCTACTTAGAACAGTCCCTTTCAATGGAACATATGGTTGGAATCCTTGGTACTCAAGAAGTAGCCTACATTTCAGCAGCATCATCATCACCTAGGAACTTCTGAGAAATGCAGAATCATGGGCTCACCTCTGACCTATTGAACCAGAGTCTGTGTTTTAAAAAAGAGCCTTATGTGTTTTATATACACATTAAAAGTTTGAGAAGCTTTAGAAGGTAATACTAGGATTTTCCACTTGTGAAATCAAATAACCTATAACAAATATCATAAGGATAACAAAACCCAGAATAATATGAGGCAAAAGTGGGAAGGGAGGGGGAGAAAAATCATTTCCCCATGAAATGATGAAGGGATAAATAAAATGTGGAATATCCATACCATGGAGTATTATTCAGCCATAGATGAACATTGAAAATATTATGCCTAGTGAAAGAAGCCAGTCACAAAAAGGCCACATATTTTAGATTCTACTTATATGAAATGTTCAGAATAGAGACAGAAAGTACAATAGATTAATGGTTTCCAGAGGGGAGAAAGAGGAGTGACTGCTAATGGGTACAGGGTTTCTTTATTGGATGATGTACATGTTCTGGAATTAGTGGTAAAGTTTGCACAACTCCGAATATTAAAAAGCACTGAATTGTACACTTTATTTATTTATTTATTTTTATCTATCTATATATATATATTTTTTTTTTGAAATTTACATAATAACATTTATTTATGATTTGGTCAATGATTTTGCACAGCACATTCCATAGGTTGTCCCTTATTAGCAATGCATAGATCTACACGCTGTGTGAAACTGCAACAAAGCTAGAGCTTTTACACAGCATTTCCAACCTTAAGTTGATAGCCGGACACTCTGCGATACACTGTAGTTCAGATTTATTCCGAACACATCTGTACCTTTAGCATACTCCAGAAAAAGTACTCAAGGGAGTTAAAATCTGGTGAGTGGGTAACCCATTCCACATGGCCACATGGGCCAATGCAGATTTGGAAATTATCATCCAATTAGTCCCTCACCACTCTGGCATAATGGGGTGGTACACCATCCTATGGGAACTCTTCTAAGTGCCCTTCCCTTAGCTTGTAAAGCGTAGCATTAATTCATTAATTGATCACTTAATGTGTTGGTTTTGTATGGTAAACATTTATTTATGTTTCCAAACTTTATGACCAAACTGTAGCTGGCATTTATTACTAATATACATAATATATGCTTTGTTAATTAAACTTATGACAATCCCGTAAGATATCACTATTATCTCCATTTTACAGATGAGAAAATAGAAGCAGAGAGGTTGTATAACCTGACCAAGATCGCACAGTTAGTAATTGATGGAGCCAGCATTTCAACTCAGGCAAACTGAATTTAGAGTCCATATTCTTAACTCCTAAGTAATGCTGCTGGGTAATGTTAGAATAATACATGGTAGTAATGAAACCATTTCCTGGTGCAAGTATCACTTCCATGCAATGAAGTCACTATAGACAGAGTTGTATCTTTATTTGTAATGGGATCTAAGCCAGAGAATTTCATTTTGAGAGACACTATTCATCACCTCGGGCTAAGAGAATCGTACACTTTAAATGGTGAGTTTTATGGCATGTGAACTACATTTCAAATTTTAAAAGTCGAAAAAATTGGAAAACAAAGGCAATGATTTTAAAAAGTGATGAAAGGTTTTCATCATAACAATTCTGTGGCAATGGGGTTTAAAGAGTTCAAGGGTTTTGATAAGAGATGATGAGCTACTGCAGCTCCTACAAAACTGAATAAAATAAATATCTGTAGTCAGAATGATTTTTTATTTAGACTTCAGGTGGGTTTGATTGAAAGGATGAAAAACTTTAGAGAAATTGATTTTCTGGTTTACCTAAGGTAATGTACTTTGAGTTACACTGGCAGGAAGGTTACCTGGTGACTATTACTGAGAGAGAGAGAGAGAGAGAGAGAGAGAAATTGAGGCGGGGCTGGGTGGGGGGAGGATTTTGTTTTGGTATGTTACACTGGCTGTAACTTGAGTATCTTCCTGTATTAACTAACATCCTAGATCTGTACCACCAACCCCATAACACCACACCCCGTAGCCACAGACAGACTTCAGGTTTTCCCTCCCTGTCTTCGTAACAGTCTTAGGCCCAACCACATAATGTGAATTAAAAGATCTGGATTGTTTGTCTGCATTCCAAAAGGAATCCCAACTGTTTGAGTGTTGCACATAGTTGGGAGTCAGTAATAACACATAGAGAGGGATGACTGAGTGAGTCACACTAGGGAAATCACAGGCTCAAGTTGAATCTAGGCTACAATTGCAGATGTGCTCTCAAACCCACTCACAATGAGAATCTCCATTTATTTACAGCCTCCTACCTGTAACTTAAAACCTGTTCACTTACAGTCACAACATACAAGGCCCACAGGTTTTCCGAGTTGCAAACTGATTCTCAAATAATGTTGAAATTTAGGTAGCAAAGTGCTTATATTTTGAAAACTATAAGCAGAATATTAATACATTAGATACTAATTTCCAGCAAGCTGTGATTTTAAGGCTTTCGAGGATTATTTTCTTCCTTAAATCAATAGCATCAAACTCATCGATTTATGTGCAAATCTTATTTCTTCTTTCCCTGCACCCATAGTAAAATGTATCAGTAGTATAAACTACAATCATTTTCACAAATAAAACCTAATATCCTATAGAATTCCATTTTCAATTAACTCAAAACCTGATTTTAACTCTTTTTATTACAGTGAACGTAGGATGAGCAACAGTGAGCTAGAAATACAATAGATTATAATATGCTAGGGTAAATTTGATAAAGCATCTTTTCATCCTAATGGGTTTATCATGGGTAGTCCTACAGCTTTAGAAGGAGAAGTTGAACTATGTCTCTATGTATCCTTCCTTAGGACTTGTTCTCAAGCCAGTGAAGCAGAGAGTGATGTTATCGTCTCCATGGAAGAGAGGAAGAGTAGGTACTAAAGCTTAGACTATCAATCTGTGCAGGATGCCAAATAGATTTCACCATTTGTGTCCATTTAAGAGCTTAATTGCGGCTGCCTGGAGCTCAGACTCAAGGAAGACTCTGAGGCTATATCCAAGTTCCCTAATCCATTAGTTATGTCTTCTATGGGCTTCAGAAGTGGGGAATAGGTCAAATTCCTATATGGTATGGATTGCTCTGGTTATAATTTCAGTTCTCAAAATCTAATCCCTCTCTATCTCAGTTAGCCCATGAGAAATTATCTTCTTAGAAAGCCATACTCATGGTGAGAACTCAGCTCTCAACTTAAAACCATTTTATGAGAGAGAATTTTCAAGAAACCTAGCAATCATCAAAGTGAAAATCTCTTCATCAAATGCATGTTTTAAAAAAATTACACATCAGAAAGGTGGGAGTCATCCCTGGAGAATACCTTCCAGGGACATGATCTGCTTAGTCCAGGTATGCATGGTAATGCATCAGAATGCAAGTCCTTAGAAAAATAATCACCCATGCTGTCCATCTTTATTTACATGTATTCACTTCTTTTCATTCATCCTTTGACTTTAAGACCCGTAAGATCACCAAAGTTTTTTCTTAATGTTTTTGTTGCACAGCCATTTTCTCATATAATTGCCCATTTCTGTTAAGGATTTTTGTCATCTCTTCCAAGCAATCAAAATATTTGACGTGGAAAAATAATCAATCAAAACTACGTTTTGGAATACATAATATAATATATAGACATACATTCTTGGTTGTCTGAATAGTGTTATATAGCTGTGGTCACTAAATAACTTAAAATATACATATTTTTGTTTTACTTGTGCAGCATTTGCAATTTTAGTCATTAAATGAGCTTTGCAGGTGTGCAAATACCCTGTTAATCCTGGTGTTTTCTGAAAGACTGCTAGCCACATCAACCAATACTTTGGAAGACTGGCAAAATGGAGAGGCTTTTTCAAAGGCCAACAATAAATTAGTAAGATGAGTCATATAACAAGTGGAACTTTGTTGAGTTAAAAAGTAAGACCAACTGAAGTTGTATGTTTTTAAGCCATCAAAGATTGGGTTTTTATATACAAAACCAGATATGACCATTCTTGTCTGTCCTTTTTCTTTTCATGTAAACATTATTTTCTTGATATGGGGGCGTAGCGGGGAAGAGTTCCTAACCTGTACTTCTCATTACAAATAATAACATTGAGTGCTCTGGTGAGATTTAGTCAGGCATATTTCTTTTAAGGGATACTTGTGTGCAGGAGAGAGAAACCAGCTTTACATCTATACAGTGATGTGTGGTGTTTAGGAAATGCCAAGGAAACTGTTCAGATGATGAGCGGTAACTAGTCAAAAACACACCTACCATCTCAGTGTGTTTTTAATGGACTTTCCACACTATGTTC